>NC_086246.1:46562500-46862500 GCF_036321145.2 Pelmatolapia mariae | reverse complement strand
TTGTGGACTGGTGCCAGCTGAACTACCTCCAGATCAATGCCAGTAAAACAAAGGAGCTGGTGGTAGACTTCCGCAGGCACAAACATCCTCCACTGCAACCACTGAACATCCAAGGTATGGACATTGAGGCTGTGGACAGCTACAGGTACCTTGGTGTTCATCTGAACAGCAAACTGGACTGGACTCATAACTCAGACGCCCTCTACAGGAAAGGGCAGAGCAGACTGTACCTGCTGCGGAGACTCAGGTCGTTTGGAGTGGAGGGCCCACTCCTGAAGACCTTCTATGACTCTGTGGTGGCCTCAGCCATCTTTTATGGTGTGGTCTGCTGGGGCAGCAGCATCTCTTCTGGGGACAGGAAGAGACTGAACAGGCTGATCCGCAGGGCCAGCTCTGTTCTAGGATGCCCTCTGGACCCAGTGGAGGTGGTGAGTGACAGGAGAATGGTGGCTAAGCTGTCATCCCTGCTGGACAACATCTCCCACCCCATGCATGAGACTGTGACAGCACTGAGCAGCTCCTTCAGTGGGAGACTGCGGCACCCACGGTGTGGGACGGAGAGATTTCGCAGGTCTTTCCTCCCCACTGCTGTCAGACTGCACAACAAAGACTCCAACTGATCAACACACACATTCACACATGTGCAATAACACTAAGTGCAATAATCTTTTTTGGCATCGTTGTATTTTTACTGAGTTGTATATAGCACTTGTATTCTATTTTTATCTTATTGCATATTTTATTCTATTTTATTCTACTGTATATAGTATTTTATTTTATTCTGTACAGTTGTATACTGTATTTATTCTTATTTTATTTTATTCTAATTTTTGCTTCATAACTTTTGCACTGTCCACTTCCTGCTGTGACAAAACAAATTTCCCACGTGTGGGACTAATAAAGGTTATCTTATCTTATCTTATCTTATGATATTAAGATGCGCACTATAATGTGATATTTAGACACCCTCTATATACCAGTATCATTTCCTAAATGTTGCCAATACAAACAAACGTAACAAAATTTAATTAAGTTTAAAGATAAAAGACATTTTATGATAGTTTGACCGTATCTGACCTTGAATAAGAGGTCTGAGGTCCGAAGTAATGTGATATTTAGAATTCCTATATTGTCAGCTCAAACAGTAGTAAACATAGTTTTAAACAGCTCTATGTAGCATTATCATCACCTTGACCTCCAGATCAATCTATTGGTCCTGAAGGGGAGGTCAGAGGTCAAATGTGACATGATATTTTTAATCCTTAAATGGTATGTTAATGATGATATGTTGACCATGCACCCCACACTTGTAATAATCGGAGTTTCTAACTTGTAACGCTTTTTATCAATATTTAATCAATAAATCATTAAGCTGATCTCGAAGACCTCGGTGGAAGTAGGTCAAATTTTGTTAACATGACCCAGCTCTACATCCCTACAAAGTTTAATCCCAATTTATTCAAACTTTACTCAAACATTTCAAGCTGTCGTGTTTACAAACAGAATGATGACACGCACGCAAACGCTACCAAAAACATAACCTTGTTGGTGGAGGTAATGAGGGGTGGCTAGAGACTTGCACAGTACTGTATGTCAAAAATATGTCATCATATATGCAGAAAGAGACTCGATACTGTGATTTTTTTTTTTTAAAGAGGTTTTCTTCAAATCCTCCAATGTGGATTAGTATGTTCACTGTTTTTCATCATCCTGAGAAAGGAATAAAACTGTAAAATATACACTGTTATATGTAACAATGAAGATGAAGCCGATCCCACTAGTTTATGCTGGATTATAATTACATTAATTTTTAATCCCACAGCGATCTTCCAGTTTAGTCACAGGAAATCAGATTCAAGAGAATATAAATGAGTTTTAATATTGGCAAATGTCAACCTGAATGAAACGATGATGCAATGAATTGTAAGTTCTGCATGAATTTCATGTACAAAATGGCCAAATGCATTCAGAAAATAACAAGTAACTATGCTGCAGTGTGAACGCAACAGGAATGAGTTTTAACACAACACGTATTAGCAGCTGAACACACCCATTTCCATTTGTGGTGAAATCTAACCATTCTTGGTTTGCAGCTCCAAGTGAATAAATGGGGATTAAGCCTAATTCTTTCTAAAAGATTATGAAATTATTGAAGTTTTTTTTTAACAAAAACTTGCCCAGGGCATTTTTATATTTAGATTCTAAATATTCTAAAACTCTTAAAGGCATCTTTATCATTTGATTTATGGAAATTCATTTTTAAACCTTAAAAAAACCCTTTATTATTGGATAAAATTAAAGGGCTTTAGCACTTTTCTTGAGGGAAAACTAAGTTGCTAAAATGGCTAAGAAAATAGCTTAATGGGGACCAATCATACTCAGATGGGTGGGGCTGTTGTGCTCAGGGAACGAGGTGTTAAACACTTTAACTGATTTAAATTTGAGCCATCTCATGGTCGTGGATTTTACTGAGGACACCTAAACGTGAAAGCATGCAGACATGGACTGCTAGCTAAAACTAAAATCAAACACAAACAGCAAAACGAGTGGAGCTGATGTCATCACTAATACTCAGATTCCTCAGTGAAGCAACAGTTCAAAGAAGCGAAACCCTGTTTCAGAGCATGCCACGTTGTTGAACTCCAAACTCAAGGCAAGGCAACAAGTAAAGCACATGGACATGGTTCATGCACAAAAACAAATTATGTTAAAATGAATAAATAAATATATTAAATAAATAAATATTATATATGTATATACAACTCATGTAGATGAGTGTGCACGTTTTTTTATGTTGTTTTATTCTCTACCATAAGTTCTACATTTGTGACAAAGTATGCAAAAAAAAGCCTGACAAGCACAGGATACAGATGGTAAAAGACCCCAGCAAAAGTGAAAGCCAGGGTTTTCCGCTCAAAGACGAGAGCTTTGCCAGATAAAGATGGGCTGCTTGTTTGCAGGTTATGCATCAGTTCAACAAATGACATTTTCAGACATAGTTCTGAGAGATTCATTGTAGACAGTGAAGTTAAGACAACAAACACTGGAATTATTGGAAGGTCTGGTTGTTCTGGGCTGTTTGTGTGCGCAGCTGGAACTCTCAGTCTACAGCTTTTCACGTGCTGTGCCGCATTTCTGTCTAGTAGCTTTTGTGTTGGTAAGATGTGTTGCGATGTTCTCTCTACAGTGGTTACACAAAAAAGCATATCAATACATGTTTTGCTGGGGGGTAAAAAAACAAACAAACAATCTTTGTTCTGTTAAATCCATCACCAATTTTCCCTCTTTTAAAAATGTTCTGACTACATGTATCAATTATTTTGAGTAATAAGGCAACTTAAATATATAAAATCAAAGGTTTATGCTTGGTATTAACTGAATACATACCAATCAAGTACATTTCATTCAAAAAGATTCCATTCAATTTAATACGGTTTATGTTGTACTTATATAACAACTAAGAACAGCAACGTAAGAGAATCCACAGAATCAAGACTGTCCGATCCTTTCCGCAAGTAAGTTGGGGGAGGTTTCCTGTCTTCAGTCAAAGTAAGTGGCCCAGTGGTGCAGTGATTAACACTGTTGCCTCAGAGCAAGAATGTGCTGGGTTCTAATCCATTGCCTGACTGGGGCCTTTCTGTGTGGATTCTGCAAACATAGAGTCTGGATTCTGTCTGCGAACTCTGGACAGCTAGCTACAGGTCACCTTATATGTAGTATCTGTTCCCTTGGATGTGATATCATGTTGATGAATTGAATGAGAAGCCTAACATGTTAAAATATCCATATCTAAAGAGCACTTATCAAATATATGCGTATATTTACTAGAGATGCACGATACCACTTTTTTATGTCCGATACCGATACCGATATCATAAATTTGGATATCTGCCGATACCGATATGAATCCGATATAGTGTGTTTTTTAATCAATAAAACTGTTTTTTTAATATCTTGCTGCATTTTGTATAAGTTCATACTCAAGTTTAAATAAACAACAACGCTAAAGCTATTCTGTTATACCTGTATGTAAAAAATACACTGCACCCAAAATATTTCATAGTTCAGCAATACTGATCAATCTAATAAACTTAAACCTACTCCATCCTCCCTATTCTGGTATTTTAAAGAGTACTTAGCAGAAATATTAAGCAACCTAACTAATAGGGTTGCAAACTCCCAGCAAAAAAAAATAGGGAACCACCCCCCACCCTCCGCCTCGTGATGCTTAATCGATGTAATCAACTTTAATTTGATGCAGGGTAAAAAAAAATGCACAGAAATAAATAATTTTTCAAGAATAATTAAATAGAATCAACATCTTTCTTCAACAGAATTGCAGACTGCACAGATGGTATCTTCCCAAAGGAAAAAGTACTATAGCTTACTAGGGTATATTAGACTTAACAGTTACTATATACAGTAATGGACTTCTATACATTTTACATCAGATTAAAACTTTGGGTGCAAGATTCAGATAATTATTTATTAAAATCTAGACATTTTAAATGAGAATAAGAAAGAAAAGTATGTCTTTGTGCCCCCCTTTTCCCTGTTAATGCCCTATCGGCCCCCCTGGCTAAACTTTGCTAGATCCGCCCCTGCACAGTTACCAGCCGTGGTCTAGAAAGTAATATTAAATAAATTCTAACAACAGCTTATCAAGCTTAAACGTGCTGCTGTTGTTCAGCCGCTGGTTTCCTCTTTCTGGTGCAAAGTGGGCCAAAAACAAAGAAGAGAGACGGACTCGCGACAGAAAAGCCGATCAGCTGATCATTAATAAGTTTCATGATTGAAGTAGCAGCAGGAGAGGGAGGGAGAGAGAGAAGAGGCAGTCGCTCCATATATCGGTTGTTAAGCTTAACGTGGGTACGCTTTACAAACATTCAGAGATGAACTTACACACTTGCTTTACTTCTCTCTGGGATCACTTCCTTGGAGATGAAATGCTGGATTGCTAGCGAGGCTACAAATACACACAGCCGCTCAATCACGTGAGGCATACTGCTCCGACGTGCTACGGTTATGAGGCGAGTTACGCCGTGTCGCAAGTTTTGTGAGGTGCTTTTTTGATATTTAATGGATCGGATTACATTTTTTATTTCTCTCCGATATCCGATCCAGTAATTTACCTCAGTATCGGACCGATACCGATACCTAATATCGGATCGGTCCATCTCTAATATTTACATTATATTGCCAAATTTATTTACTCACCCATCCAAATTAATAAGGGTGTTCCAATCGCTAAAACCAAGCAGCTAGTCATGCAGACTGCTTCTACAAAATTGGTGAAAAATGGGTCACTCTCAGGAGCCCAGTGATAGGATGCCACCTGTGCAACAAGTCCACTCGTGACATTTTCTTGCTACCAAATATTCAACTGTTGGTGGTATTACTGTATAACAAAGTGGAAGTGATTGGGATGACAGCAACTCAGTCAAGTGGTAGGCCAGCTAAAAACACAGAGTGAGGTCAGCGCATGCTGAGGCACATAGTGCGGAGAGGTCACCAACTTTCTGAAGAGTCAGTTGCTACAAACCTCCAAACTTTATGTGGCCTTCAGATTAGCTTCATTGAATGGGTTGCCATGACTAAGCAGCTGTATCCAAGCCTTGCATCACCAAGCAAAATGCAAAGTGTCGGATAAAGTGGTGTAAAGCAGTGGTCCTCAACCTTTTTTGCGCCACGGACCGGTTTATGTCTGACAATATTTTCACGGACTGGCCTTTGAGGTGTCGCGGATAAATACAACAAAATAAAACCAGTACCAGTACCAAATAAAAGAAGATTTATTCATAACACACAGGAAAAGACCCAGGGAAACCAAGTTAACGATAAAAATGATTAAAACAAATAACGATAAAAACCAATAAAAGCCCTGAAAACCATAAATTTCACATCCGAGCCTCAACTCTCGTGGCCTGGTACCAAACGGTCCGTGGCCCGGGGTTGGGGACCGCTGGTGTAAAGCACCTGCCACTGGACTCTAGAGCAGTGGACCCGTGATCTTTGGAGTAATGATTCCTACTTTTTCACCTGGCAATCCAATGGACATGTCTGGGGTTGGCAGTTGCCAGGAGAACTGTACTTGTCTGACTGCACTGTGCCAAGTGTAAAGTTTGGGGGAGGTTGTTTTTCAGGAGTTGGGCTCAACTCCTTAGTTCCAGCGAAAGGAACTCTTCATGCTTCAGTATACCAAGACATTATGGACAATTTGTTGCTCCCAGCTTTGTGGGAAAAGTTTGGGAATGTCCCTTCCTGTTCCAACATGGCTGTGCACCAGTGCACAAAGCAAGGTCCATAAAGACACGGATAAGTGAGTCTGGAAGTCCTAACCTTAACCCAACAGAACACCTTTAATTAGAGCAAGGCCTCACAAATGCACTTCTGAAAGAATGGTCCAAATTCCCATAAACACACTCCTAAACATTGTGGAAAGCCTTTCCAGAAGAATTTAAGCTGTTATAGATACAAAGGGTGGACAGACATAATTTAAACCCTATTGATTAAGAATGGTATGTCACTTAGATTCATATGCTTGTGAAGCTAGTTAAGAAAATACTTTTGGCATTAAAGTGTATTTGTAAACTGGAGTGTGAAACATTTAGTGAATACATATTAATATTAATGTTACCAATTCTTGACTTAAATGCAACTATTGTACTGATTATAGTAGTATTGCACTAAGTATAAGTACACAGAAATATATGAATATATTTAGTTTTTTAGACTGTTTTCCATTTATTGATAAAAACCCTTTATTTCTATATCAACTTCAAGGCTTCTTATTTTCAACCTCAAAGTTTTAAACATATGTTGTTCTAACAGGACAGTCATAATGATCCAAACGCCCCCCCCCCCCCCCCCCCCCCCCCCCCCCCCGAGTTGAATTGTTCCACGCCCTGTTACAGTAGGTGAAAACTAAATCCATGCCAGCTAACTGTGCCAGAACACAGTGGATAACACAAAATCTGTAGACAGGCTTTCCAAAGTCAGCGATCAAACATCTTTGCTGTCACTGACAAAATGAGAAGTCAAAATAAATATCTTGTGTGTGGGCTCAAAAAATTTATAAAATCCAAATGTTCTGGCTGACAAAATATGGTGTCAAATCTAAAAGACAAAAAAAGGGCTAGGCGCCAAAATGAAAACATCCCATCCTATCGCTCACTATCAGTGAGCAATGGGGGCTGGTGTTATTCTAATAGGACTGTAATTAAAGCTTCCATCTCATCTCACTTGTGCGCACTCTGTCTGAAAACACATGCACACAAGCACACACTCGCGCACACATGCAGGGAATCACAAAAATGCTTTGTTCCTCCCGCCCACCTCAAGTCCATCAAGGGGTGTGCATGTGTGTATACGTGTGTGTGTTTGGGAGGGGGGGTTAAAATCATTCTTAATTACACATTTGTCACATGAAAAGCATTCTGCCTACTTTGTATGAGCTCTAGCAGTCTGATTAATTCAGCAATCCTCACATTCCAACTGCTCATTATACACCAAACTTCCACTCTTCACTGTCTTTTTTTTATCTATGTCTTCCCCCATTTCATTTTCTTCCTTCATTCCTTTGGTTCTTGACATTTTTCAGGCTTTTCATTTTAGTGTACTGATGTATGCTTGCCAGATCCAGTAGCCACAGAGGCAAGCTTCTCCTTGGGGACTCAGGGTTTGACAGCACACATAGCCTGTCAGTGTTCACTGCTGGCTAATGATGATAGGACAATTAGAGTGGAGAGGAACAATCGGTTTCTTGCCATTTATGTAGCTCTCCAGCTATCATCTTCTATACAAACGTCCCTGATGTATTAGAAAGAATCAAATTTCTCATATAAAATCTTTACATACTGAGTTTTGGCTGGATCTACTCTGAAGCGACACACTGGCTGGCCACTTTATTAGGTTCAGCTTTCTCGTACCAATTTTGTCTTAATTCTTTGTGGCGCAGATCTAAGAAGGAACTGGAAACGATCCTCAGAGAGTTTGGTTCTTACTGCCATGACAGTATCACGCAGTTGCTGCAGATTTGTCAGCTCCACATCCAATCTACCATTACACAACATGCCAAAGGTGCTCTGCTGGATTGAGATCTGGTGACCTTTGAGGATAATTGAGAACAGTGAACTCATTGTCATATTCAAGATACCAAACTGAGATCATGCTGCAAGTAGCAATCAGAAGATGGGTTGGGCTGTGGCATTTAAATGATGCTCATTTGGTACTAAATAAACCCCACACACCACACACCATTACACTACCACGGATGGATCCATGCTTTTGTGTTGTTTACACCAATTCTGACCCTACCATCTGAATGTCCCAGGAGAAATCAAGACTCATCACACCAGGCAATGTTTTTTTTCCAATCTTGTTTACTGATTTTCATGAGCCTGTGCAAATGGTAACATCGGTTTCATGTTCTTACCTGACAATAGAGGAATCTGTTGTGGTCGTCCAGCAGCTTCAAGGTCCGACGTTGTTGTGAGATGTTTGTCTGCATAGCTAGCTTGTAATGAGTGGTTAAAGTAAAGTCAAATTTTATTTAGAAACAGTAAATAGACATGTCTTATTCACACAAGCACTTTTATTATGTCTAAATGCTTTCTATCCAACACTCACACTCTGATGAAACTCAGTCTTTAGCATGTAGGGACTGAAACACCAACCGATCTGATTCCGATTGGTTGATGACCTACTCTGCCTCCTCAGCCACAGCCACGCCTTTATTTTGAAAGGCCGCATACAAATTTTACAAAGTGCTTTACAACAAGTTTTTAGCTGCTTTTTAAAAAACAGATCACCAAGTCCACAGATCTCGGTCTCAAAGGGAGAGAGTCCCAGACGTTTGGAAAAGCTCTGTCACCCTTATTTCTCAACCTTGTTTGATGTATTGCCAGCAGGCCCTGATCACATGACCTCAGGGACCTGCTGCTCATTTGAGTTACTGCTGCCTTCCTATCAGCTCAAAGCAGTCTGGCCATTCTCCTCTGACCTCTGATTCAACAAGTCATTTTCACCCCGCTGCTGCTCACTGGACATTTTCTGTTTTTCAGGTCATTCTCTGTAAACCCTAAACATGGTTGTGTGGAAAAATCTCAGCAGTTCAAAACACACATACACCAGCTCACCTCGCACAAACAACCATACTACATTCAAAAGTCACTTAAATCAACTCTCTTCCTTCATTTGAATTTTAGCAGGTCATACTGACCACAACTGCATTCCAACATGTTCTGACTTGCTACAATGTGATTGGTTGATCAGATATATTCGCCAAAGAGCAGTTGAACTAATAAAGTGAGTGCAATTTTAAAAATGAATAATAAAATGTTAATGGTAACAGTGCCCCCATAAGATACACTATAGTAGAGCTGGGCGATAGAACGATAACGATATGTATTGCGAAATAACTTTTTCTCGATAGAAAAAATAAACTATTGCGATAGACCTTGCTCTCTTTAAAAAAAAAGAAACGAACAGCCAATCCAAATTAAGTAGCGCAGAGCCGAACCAATCACAACCGCAGCGTCACGTCACGTGACTTGTTACGTACAGCACAAGTGCCAAGCCGCACATGTGTAGTTGTTTGGGAAGCAGCCAGCCGGGCTGCCCAGGTAATGGAGGAAATGAGTGTGCCGACTAGAGAAAAATCAACCGAGAGCGTGGGTGACCAGGTTACCGAAGAGAAAAGAGATGATGCTTCCAATGCCGGACAGATTGTCGAACGGAAGGGCCATAGAAGTTCTGTAGTGCGAAGGTACTTCGTAGTGATGTGTCGGTCGCGAACGAAATGGCTCTTAGAGCCGGACTTTTGACGTGAACGACGCGAGCCGGCTCCTTATCGCGAGCCATGGTGTTTTTTTCTTTCCTTCTCTCACCCTCTCCCTCGCACTTTTTTTCCGCTTCACTCTGCACGCGAGCCTTGTGCTTTGCGCTGGGAAGAGGGGGGGAGGGGCGGTAGTTATACTCGCACTAGAACAGGAACAGAGCGGGAGGGAGAGAGAGAGAGAGAGAGCCAGGGACAACAACCTCACATTAGAAAGGTATAGTAATCATCCACAACTATTTTCAGTTGCGGATGATAAAGGATTCAGAAAGTTCAGAAAGCTATACAACAAGGAGAGATTGAAAATTTCCTTTTAGTTCTCAGTTTATTTGATATTGACAAAAGTTAGTCAATTTTGTCTGTTCTTCTGTAAAACAAACTAAGATTTATTTTTAGAATTAATATTTTGTTTCTAAGTGGAATTGACAATTTAGTAGTCTGTTTTGTTTGTTCTATTTTGAAACTTAAACGCTTTAGCGGCTGCCTTTTGTGTAGTTTGCAATATTTGCCTTTATTTATCTGAAAAAGTCTCATGTTCCTTAAGTACATCTACCCTGTTGAACTTATTATGGGAAATAAATATTTAAATCAAGACAAGCTGCTGATTATTTCACATTTTACTTGTGAGCAACGGCACATTTAAATCTTACAAATATAGTTATTTGCCTTATATCGTGATATATATCGTTATCGCCTGAAATGAAAAAAACATATCGTGATATGAAAAAATCTTATATCGCCCAGCTCTACACTATACCCATTCTTACAGAAGCGAATTTGTGAGGTTAGACACTGATGTTGATATCTATATACATATAATTTGTCTTCCTCTTGGGGTTGTGTCCCATTTTGCATTGCATGGTGAGCAACAACAGCCCTCTGATTAGCACTGCCGCCTCACAGCAAGAAGATTTTGGGCTCAAATCTGCTGGCTGTCTGAGGAGTTTGGAGAGAAACCGAGAAGAAAGATGTCCTCCACTTTTCAACCAAAAGATTTGACATAAAAGGAATTCACTTTCAAGACATCTTTTGATGAAACTTTCATCAGACAACTTTTCACCTTTCCCTGTTTAAGCAAATATCAACTTTGTTAGATGCAAAGCTGTCTTTTCAACATCTTTTCACAGAGTTTTTGCTGGGTGGGAAGACACCAATTAGTTGGTTATTTCTTACTAATCTGTGCAAATTTGTGTTCAATGTAGAGTCTTTTACTGACACTTTGACAAAGAATTTATACTTGGATGTGAAAATGTAGTTAAATCCCTCTCACGAGGAAAGGTCATGGTTTTAACTATATTTATTTTAGCAATACCACCACAATCCATGTTGACCATGAGCATTGTGGTGTAAAAGAAAGTCTAGCCCTACTTTTGTTGTGAAACATTGTTCATCTGTTTGAGCTATTTCCATCCTTTGTGAGCTTACAGGAAAGCAGAGGTCCACTACATCCCAGGAGATGCTAAAACGCAGCATCACAAAGACAAACAACATCTGTTTACTCTCAAAACACTCTCTAGCAGAGCTGCTGCCATGGTGGAGATATCACACATGCAGGCTGAACAAAGCAGTGAGGTGTCTGTATCACACAGTGATCGCCAATCTAAATCGTGTTTTACACAGAGGCCCTATAAGGTTCGCTTTGCTTAGAATCTATGAAAGTGACGGTCCTTTGTCAGAGTAGAGCCAAGCTTTGCAGCTTGAGGATGCTTGCTGTTGGACAAAAGTTCTGACCATAAAATTTCTTTTGCTGAAAAGGTGGAAGAAGGAGAGAGTCCGGGTGTGTGAGAGAAACACTGATGTTTATTTAGAACCTGGCAGATTTCAAATGAATGTAGTTATTGTAGCTCCCCAGGTTATGATAATTTTACACTCATAACCTCCTGATTTCTTAGTGTTCTGCACAGTTGTCAGGCGTGCATATTTCAGAGCAACAAATGTTATTATTAGACAAAGATAAAAAATCAAATCGTCATTTAAAATTGATTTTTTTGTGATCTGAAACACGTAAGTTTCGCAAATATGCAAAAAACAAAGAAATCAGAAAGAGGGCTTGTTTTGGAAAACAGAAAACGTCACATAAACCAACATATGAATGCTGCCTCAAGCTCTCCGGAAGGTCCCTGAGGCCTGAACGAAGCAAGAAACAAAAGACAAAACACAAAACAGATTTTTACCGGCTTCATATCAAACATCAGTTTTGCTGAACGCATTAAGAACTTGACAGCACACATTTTGGAGGTGGTAGAGAAGGAAAAGACCAAAACCATAAGACCTTACACTCTTTTATACTTTCTTGATCGTAAAATATCCATGATATCAAAAGTAAACAACTAATCTTGAAAAAAATATTTTTACTTTTCACTCCTGCAGAAAGCTCCTGATAGTTGCTCTGATAAATTGTTTGTTTCTTTGAGAGATTCCTGAATGAAAGTACCTATAGCTAGCTTGACACTAACAACTACAACAGCCACATTTACTGGAAATGCACCAGTGTGAAATAAACACATTGCATCACAGAGAATACCCTGACAGTCTCTTGCAGTTAAATACATGAAATACAACTGTGTGTGTTTTTGCTGATGTGCCCACCCATAGCAGGTTACCACCAGTGACACATGAAAGATTCATAGCAGATGTGACCAAAGCATCTCAGAACAGGAAGTTGTAATCCCCGGAGGCTCTGACACACACACACACACACACACACACACACACACACACACACACACACACACACACACACACACACACACACACAAACAACCAGTGCCTACCAGACTGAATAATCACTGTTTTGTTTTATTGACATTTGGCTTGTGAATACATACCTGCAGACTCCTAAGATGGACAGAACAAAAACACACATTTGAGACCTCAGTCTTGATTTACAGAGTTGCACAATGTTGACAACATCTACCCCAGGTGCTGGCAAGAGACAGAATTCTTCATGAGCCACTGGCTATCACACATACACATGGAAACACAGGCACTATACCCCTGTTCTCAGGAAACACATTATATCTTTCTATATCAGTGTATTAGTGACTAAGTATGCATGCTCTTGCCACTAGAGAGACTATAAATGTCTTTCCTCAAAGCTTGCTCTTTGGGTGAGCAAGCAACATGCAGCTAGCTAGCTAACCCAGTGTCACTGACAGTGGGTTGGAGTAAATTAGTGCAACTAGTCTGACCTAACCACATGGGGTGTGAGAGCAGTCCGAGTATCTCTCCTCCAAATTCTGCAGCATTACCTGTCTCTCTCATTCACTTTTTTTTGTCTTCTAGCTACACAAAAACAAAAAGGTGAGATAAACTAATATAAAAAAAAACCCAGAAAGAAATAGAGAAAGATAAAAACCCTCTCTTTTAACCTCTATTTTACAATTTTGCAAAGACTCACAGTGCAACTGCATAATAACCAAGGCACCCCATCCACCCATGGTTAACTACTTGACAACCAAAGACAAGACTGAACAAGACACTGACTGTGATGCACTTTCTGTAGTCACAAATCAACATTTAGGGGGTGGTCCTGAAGAAGCTCCGTTACACATGGTAATAATGGATCGGTTTAATTAAGAAGCTCTCTGATTTGCTTTCCTTACTTAAGATCGCTATACCTTCATTGTCTGATAAGGACCATCACAGGAAGTAAAGAAGTCAAATTAGTAGGGTGTCTGTTTGCATTAATAAAAACACTGATGTTTAACACGAGTGCACTGCTAACATATTTAACTTTTTATTTGTATCATTTTATCTTATGTAGTGAAAAATATTATACTAAATTCCAAAGAAATCCAAAGGCTGAGTATCTTCTCCAGCATTCTCAGCTCTTCGGGTCCCTTTCACTGTAACATTCACACAAACTTCGCTTTTGCCAAGGATGTATTTGTCCACTGTAGTGGGTCTAACATTATGCAGTTGGTTTGTATGTACTAATCTAGTCTTACTGTTGATTTAATAACATGAGCACTAATTCGAGCCAGCAGCATTAAAATCAAATCAGTTAAATGATTCGGCCTAGCTAAGGATGAGGAATGAAATCTTCATGCGATGGCAGAACAGTCAGTTGTTGTTAATGCTGACTAAAGACAGCAACTGTGTTGTGCTGTATTCTATATTAAATAAGGGAAATAAGTTTATAAACTGCTGTACATTGAAAATAAACATCTTAAACTATTATTCCAGATTAACAACAGAGACACAAATAAGCTAGCAAGCAGGGAGAGAAAGATTAAAGATATAGTTTGACACAGCACGTGTTTAATGGGTTTAAGCCTAACAATCCCAGGTCAATATTTTTTCTTATTAAAATTTCAGCAGAAACTGAAGTGGATGATGTAGAAATGTAACGAAAGCTGAAGCTCTGATCGTTCCAGTTATGTGGTGTGTCACTCACTGTGCAGTACACTGAAATGGGCCTTCATCTTGCTTGCTTAAATGATAGCTACTATGATGCTGTAAGCACACCAATAGTGTGTGACAAATGATGCTAACCTGACAGCAATATAGATATATTCTCTGCTCAAAGCCTATTACTCTTATATCATTCAGGTTCATCAATCATGTTTATGAAACTTATAAAGAAAATATTTTGTGGAGAAGTGGCTGCTCCCTGTGAACTTGTAATCTTATTAGAAGTTGGTGTTTTGGGCAAAAGATCAAAAGACGTTCGTTTGAGGTTAAATCAAAATCCACAATCTCAAATCACAATCCTCCCCAAAGATTTCTGTAAGCTCAAAATCGTATGACTAGCTGTGGATGTGGCTGCCTAGATACAAAATCAATCACTTCAGCTCAAGCCTAAAGGTCCATTTCACTTAGGTTGGTGCTCGACAGGACCGGCTGGATTCCATTCTTCTGTGATGAAAGGCTCTGGTTATTAAAAAGAAAAAAGTAGCACAACAGCTAAACAAGTCAGTTTTACTTGTAAAAATGTATTGTTTGTTCAACCTCTTTGCCTCAGTCGCACAGTCACACCTGGTTGCTCAGGAAAAACAGTTGGCAAATGGTTGCTGGTGGTTTCTACCTGTCACAAAGAGGGCACTGCATAAAAACAACTGTGTCACCGTCCTGGTGGCAGCCTGTTGCAGCAGCTCTCTATGTTTGTCACGTTTTTTTTTATTTTTTTTTATTTTAGAGCTTCTATTGTCCTATTTTCTCTAGAGTTCTTGTTTCTTCTATTTATATCTCTATTTCTACACTTCATTTTTATACAGCTGCTTTGTTGTCTGTTGTAGGTATGCTGCTATGACAACTCAATTTGGATTTGGATTAATAAAATTTCTGTCATCTGATTCTGTGTGTTTGCAGACAAGTTGGCATCTTCCATGCAAACTATGGATCTGCTTGAGACCAGTGCAATTACAAAGCGTTTTTTTGGTGCAGTAACATATAGCTCTTTGTATCCAATTTCACCTAGCAACTGCAAGCAACCTCCAGCCAGGTACCACTCACCAGACAGTCGCGGACACACAATGTGCATACAGAGAGGAAGCTCCTGGTGATGGATGGATGGATGGATGGATGGATGGATGGATGGATGGATGGTGGAGACAAAGAATACTAATGCAATGCACAACATTGCAGGCATTCTCATCAGATGGTGCATATTAGAATAGTAACTCGTCAGCAGCATCCCGAAACAATAAAACAGCAGTCGACAGACAGCTTAGCCCATCAGTACACTGTTAAATTACAGCCATCAGCACCCCCCTCCCCCTCTGGATCTAAACTCTCATCTCTAGCACCAGGAGAACAATCTGCAGAGTAATTAGCCTCCACCAACAGACAGTTACAGAGAGAAGGAGGACGTTTGGCTTGATTAAATTATTAAACCACACAAACAAAAAACAAAAGCAGCATCAAAGAGGCACTGCGGCTCTCCTTCAAAGCTCCTCGCTGTTCCCTAAATACAGAATACAGAGAACGTCTTCTCCCAAGCCACTAGTTGGCATAATTAGCTAAATGTGTGCGTTTGTGCACGGGTGTGTGTTAGTGTGTATGTGTTTGCTGTGATTGGACCCATTCCTCCAACTGCTATCTAAAATAACCAAGCGGTTAACGACAACACGATGCCAGGGACCCTCCTACCGCCACCCCTCCCCCACAGCAACAGACGCACACATCACACACGTCTACACACGTACACATTAAACAATACTCTAATTACAACATTTATAACTCCCTCTTGCCTCGCAAGTCTCCCCAACCCCCAACCCACAAATCTGTGAATCTGGAATTGAATTTAGCCCAAGTTGAGGGCTGCGCTGGCATGAAAAGACTATTTGATTAGAACGGCAGTTGTTTCATTTGTGGTGCAGCAGATTGCAGAGCCTCTCTATCCGGTGTGCAATCTGTATTCATTACTCGGTGTAAAAGGATGATCCATGTCCTGACACCAGGCTCATCATTTCATGCAGATGCACAGCAGCTCCACGAGGCCCTTACTGAGTCCCCATAAAATGCCTCCTGCTGAAACCTCGACAACGATCCTCTCGCTTACTTTCCATCTCTTCCCTCCTTTCCTCTTTTCTCAATTCAGGCTTATTATCTTTCTCTGATTACTTCTTGGACTGAGATGAGCAAAGCTGGGATAAATAGAGGATTGGTTGGCAAGTTTTATATTTACAAAAACTTTGCTAATATTTACAGTAAATAGCACTGTGTTGGAAACTGCCACCGATTTGCATAAATGAGCAGTATAAAATCAATAAACACTGCAAATTTATACAAAAGTGGAATGCAATTACTTTTCAGAACATTGCATTTAACTGTGCTAATACAGCAGGTAAAGAAAAAAAAGTTCATATATTAACAACATTATTACAAGCCCCTCCAGAAGCAGTTTACAGCATCTCACTGCTCTCATTTCTCGTTCTGTTCCTTCCATGCCTTCCCCTTTTTCTTTTAATTCCATGCTGTGCTTTGCAACATTTTCTCTCCATTCAAGGACTGCAAAGGCCTGCTGGCTCCCTGCTGCAACAAGCCTCTAAGTCGAACCTTTCAAAACACAGGCAGCATTTTAAACTGCACCATATCTGTGCTCTTTATTTAGTGGGTGTACATACATGGGTACACACACATGGGTGTGTATGTACTGTTGGTGGTTAATTTATTCAGTCCTTTAGTATAAACATCTTAATGCATTCACCTCATTTAAACAGGCTGTGTGAACCAGAGGCAGTAGGAGACATGTATATTGTAATCATGGCAAGGGAAACTACTCCAGGGAGCATAGAGATGTTTTTTTATCCTTTTTATTTATTCTGTATTGTGGTGAGTCAAACTGTAGTTTCACTGTCCATGTAGTGAAAAACTGCAGTTTTACAAAGGACTGTAGTCTTAGGCTTAATGACATTTTTGCAATCTGACGGAAATTTACATGTTTTTACAATTTCAACATTTTTACAGACTGCAAATAAAAGATGAACACTCAGATTGATGATGTCACCAGCTGATATGTAAACTGCAGTCTTCAAGCTGTGACTATAGAAGTGAATTTAGACAAAAAAAAGTGGAGTACTAAGTTATCAGCTAAGTATGTTTGGGCACCAAAACTCCGCCCAAATTATGTTCGTACTGCCACCGAAACGTGATGCAGACAATGCTCTCTGCAACGGTTACAAGGATTTGTAGCTAACTTTAGCATGCCTGTCGCCAACGTAGTAGTTGAACCAATCGATGATGATGAACATGAAACATTAAGTGAGACGGCAACATTTCATCGACATCTTCTTTTTTGGGGGATGTTGGTGCAGTTAACTACACAACAAGCCATATTGTTAGTCAGATTATAACCCATGCTAGATATCTGCTAGGCTTCATCTCAACTAATTCGGTAAAGCCTAGCAGTCACTCAGGTCCATCAACACGTAGTAATGCAAACACTAAACCCTAATACAATTTAAACACCTTACTTATGACATTTTCTCCCCTTTATACATGTGACATAAAGTGAGATATTAGTTATTAACAATTTTTTTTTACCAGGCTATAAAGCTTCAAGGCTTTACATGGCAATTCAAAGAAGCTGCGGATCCACCTGCTGCAAATAAAATACCAAAAACACATTTTTGGCAGCATCTCACACTGTTGTAATGCTGGGTTGGCCAACTGATAATTATCCTGATGAATCACCCCCATCTACAAATTCCCCTATGCCACTAAAATAGCTGACGAACACGAAAACTGAGGTTTTCCAAAAAATATTACGTTTACTGCCTTTAATTAATATATTTTTGAAAGGAAGCCCTAAATGAGTAGGCTCACAGTTGAAACTGAAGTATTGGGCACATGAATTCAGTAATCCAGTTTTTAAAGTTTTTTTAAGTCTTTGGAAACTATGAGCTAAGAGCAATGCATAAGTCTCTGCTGTTTGAATAAAGAGAATCTAAACGCCTAATAAAAAATGTGTCTGCTTTATTTCAAAACATGCCCTTAAGCTTTGTACCTCCTTTTTAAAGTGAATCAAGCTAAAAAAAAATAAGGCAATGAATTTTGATAAGGAACCTTGCGTCAGCAGAGATAACCCAGGGAAAACTCATTTTGCTATCAGGAAGACAATTTGAAAATTCATTCTCTGCTGTTGTCATATCCTTTTGTCCATGTCATTATGAAGTGATCTGGGGAGCATCAGCTTTGACAATAAGGAAGCATGCCTTAACAGAACAAGGTCGCTCACAAAACCCTACACTCTCTGACACAAACGTCTGATGCCTTGCATGTCTTTCAAAACCACACAAGTCTTTCCATAACTTCCTTATTGGGTGTGAAAGTAGGATCCTAAACTTTCTGGGCCCATGTGATGTGTTTGAAGTGAAATAATCCCTTTGGCAGAGTCAAATAGAAGCCAATGTCTCTCCTTTGGAGAATGTAAAGAGGAGAAGCTTAAAAATGAACTTTCAAAGAAGAGGACCACAACCACAGGACGCATGCCTATCTACCTAGTGCCATATGCTGCAAAAAGAAAAGGCAATGCAAAGGCATACAAATGAAGAGGGAAAAAAGACAAGCAGACCTGTTGACAAGCAGCGTTTGGAAGTTTAATCCTACGGCTGTGTATCCACCAAACCCTCCCATAAACAGACCCAAAGTGGTCCTGCCACAAGAAGCTGCCACCAACCAGCTGTCTGCAGTGCATGCTCATGGACACGCTACGCCAGCAGCGATTAGCCCATGTTCGTCCGATGTGCTCACCAGAGACCTGTCTATGCCCTTGCTCCACTGTCACTGCTGAAGGACATCACAACTTAGACATGACAGTGAAGAGATGCAAGAACTGCAGAGAATGAGACAGAAGCAGAATAGACAGGGGAGCTGGAGGGTCCCTGAACACCTCTGCAAACCTGAGAAGACAGGGGGAAACATAGGTGAAGTTCAATGTGTTGATCAACACAGAAATTGCAGCGACAGGCCTTCTAAAGCAGGACAATGTCAGCAGCTGATGGAGGAGCGAGCGTAGTTAAAAAAATCTATTATCCAGACTGTCACTGATGTTATAAACAACAACCAGCAGCTGACTTTACAGAACTATTACTTCACAGAAATACACCAGTGCTAATGCTGCCTCTGTTTCTTCTGTATGGGAAATAATAATAATTTAAAAAAACAATTAAAGTGCATCATATCCATTAGCCTGCTGGTGTCTACTCTCTCCTTACATTCTAGTGTTTCTCTCTATCTTTCATTCCTTCTACTTGAGTCTTAAAGAGGCCATATTATGCTCCTCAGGGTTTTCCTTCGTGTAGGTTTTGTTGGTAGTCTGGGCTTTTCTTCTCTTAACACATTTTCATATTGTTAGTCTGCCATTTTTACTTACTTGCCTGAGCTGCTGCTAACTCTAAAATATCTCAGCCATGAGCACAGCACATCAAATGTTTTTCAAGCTCACTAAAGCCTGCGGCTCTACTCCAGCAAGAAAGGACACAGCACCGGTCCAACAGTGAGGTGAATGCTAATTTAATGTTCATATTTTATGTTTGACAATAGTAAAAAAAAAATTCACTGACTTGTGGAAAGGACATGCTCTTTTCAGAACCACTGGACTTCATTCACAAAAAGAAATTTTCACCTCACAGAGATTGAGAGACGCTGGTCAGTTTGTGTGGCTTTTAGTTTGGATCTGAACTAGCTTATACGAGGGCAATCCCAAAAGTAAGGTCTCCTATTGTTTTAGAAATACAAACAACCGTTTATTTTCCATAATATTTACATCATTTTAAAGCTTGAAGACTTATCTATTTTCCTACATAATCGCCATTTTGGTTGGTGCATTTTTGTAGACGCTGTGGCAGTTTTACAATGCCCATGTCATAGCCGCTTGCTGCTGTCGCAGAATCGCCTTCTGGACAAATGTTCTTTCAACGTTGGGAACAGGTGGTAGTCACTGGGTGCGAAGTTCGGACTGTAGGGTGGGTGATGAAGTTCCACCAAAGTTTTACAGGAGAGCGACAGTGTGATGGGTGACGTGTGGACGCGCGGTGTTGTGGAGAATGCTTACGCACAGTGCGCGCAGTGTGGAACTGTGTTTTGGGCCCGAAAGGTGGTATTGTTGGTTGACTTTCTGCCTGTTAGGACCACAATAAATGCTGACAGGTACTGTGAAACACTGGAAAAACTCAGAAGGGCATTTCAGAACCGGAGAAGAGGAATGCTGAGAAAGGGCGTAAGCATTCTCCACGACAATGCACGTCCACACGTCGCCCGTCACAGTGTCGCTCTCCTGCAAAACTTTGGTTGGAACTTCATCACTCACCCACTCTACAGTCTGCACGTCTCACCCAGTGACTACCACCTGTGCCCAAAGTTGAAAGAACATTTGTCCAGAAGGCGATTCTGCGACGCCGGCGAGCGGCTATGACATGGGCATTGTAAAACTGCCACAGTGTCCAAAAAAATGCATCCACCGACATGGCGATTATGTAGGGATATAAATAAGTCTTCAAGCTTTAAAATATGTAAATATTATGGAAAATAAACATTTGTTTGTATTTCTAAAACAATAGGAGACCTTACTTTTGGGATTGCCCCCGTACAATAACATAGCTACATAACAAATCAAGTTATCACTGGAACAGCAACTTCTATGATCAGTAAAATGGCTTATACACCAGTCAAAGTGAAAACACAAGCAACGTATCCAGGAGGAGGTCCTTAAAGCGAGGCCTTGAACAAGGAGTTCCGAACCAATGAAGAAATGCTTCAATAATATAAGCTTAATAAAATACAGTACAGCAGGGACAGAAACGTAGCACTGGTAAATAAGCATTAGCGAAACAAAGTCATTAATGGCGTGGTGAGAGTTTTAACATCCTATTTAACTTTTTACTTCTCCCGTGACAAATTGCATAACATCACTAATTTGAACAGGTGAGCATTGTCTGAAAAAGTAAAGTAATGATGGCTCTTTGGGGAGTCTATATAACACATGGCCTATTCTTCTTCTTCTGTTCATCCTCTTTCCTGATTATGGAGAGTAACTGCTCTACACTGTGCTTTCCCGGGACAAGTGAGGCTTACAAATCACCCCTGCAGCAGTTGGAGGAGTTGAAGGCGCTCGGTGCAAGGTTTTACTGCCTGTCTTCTATGAATGGCTCCCTTAAGGCTCCTATGATAATAGCTCACAGCCGTGCCCTTCACGGAACCTGACATCAAGTACACCCCTACAGCTGAATGGGAAAGCATATCAACTTAGTCAATGGAGTTTCATATCAACTCACCCACTGGTTTCTGATGGTTACATAGGCAGAAACTGGAATGAAATCGTGGTAGCTAGAAGTTACATATCAGGTAGAAATTCACTCAGTATGAAACTTTTTTCAAAGTCCTATCTCACTGGCTTCTTACAGTTTTTACTTGAAGAAGACTCCATACATCAGACAACTTTGATTTTAACTCAGTTTACTTAATTCCATATGTATTGTATCATTTCTTTTCTCCTTTTTTCCCCGACTTGCTTATTACTAGTGAAAACAAAGACAGCAGTTACTAGTCTCTGATCTTGTATGTTGTATTTTGTTGTCGTGTACTCTGCCACAAGCCCTGCAGTCATTCCAAATATTTGAGACAAATTTGCTCTAATTCTGCCCGCTCTGCAGACAACTGGGAAACACTTTGCAGAAATTATGAAGCACAAAAAAAACCCCCTGAATAATAAATGAGTCCATTTCAATCGCTTATCAAGTCACATGTTGGTCACATCACTAAGAATACGCAGTCATGCATATTTTTCATGCTTTTGCACATGCTGCTGTTTATTAGGCGTAATGTTCATCATCTCTGCTTAGCATGTTAGCAGATGAGATTTGTAAAAGACAGATGAGACTGATGGGGATGTCATAAGTTCTGCAGGTACATGCCCGCTGAGAGGAATATGAACCTAAATAATTTCACAGCAATCCATCAAATAGCTGTGATTTCCAATGCATCTAAATTTCATACACCAGCATGTGGTTTCTGTCTAATATCTGGGTTTTTCCTGCTGCAAAATGAGTCTTTGAGAAATCAATATAAATGTATTTTATGTTAAAGTAAATTAAACTTCATTTTAGAATAAGGGTAAGGTTAAAGCCTCTTTTGTGGGTGCTCATTTTAATATAAGCAGGAAATTAAAACTTAATTTAAATCGCGTGAAGCTTTCATACAGGTCATAGTAAGTAAGGGCTCGTGTCGTTTCATGTGTTTCAGTAATACACAAACTTTGTACTTTTTGCTTTGAGAAGAAAACAATTTTTGTGCACCTCTCCTGAAAAATTAACACCGCTTCAAACGGTCACATGGCCCACTCATTGCCACCAACATAACCAGAATTGGTCTTAACTTTCAGAGGTAAGTGAGTGGTTCGATAACCACACAAAAAGGAAGGACATACAAAAAAAGAGACATTCATCCATCCGGCCATCCATCATAACCGGTGCTACGGTGAAGCCAATTTCCACAAAGCTGCTAAGCTGATTGAGGCAGACCAAATCTGTTTCACCAGCTTACATTCCTTCAAAATGGCCATCTCACTTCCAATATCACGGGCTTTTACTGTTCCCCATTCCCTTGGCTCAGGCTGAGAGTTAGCAAGGCTTAGCTGGATGAAACACTCCAACAGCCCAGTTCTTCCCTGGAACCCACTGATATCTCTATAGCACAGCCTCTCCCCCATACTATAGCTGCACTTAGCTGGTTTATTTACTCATGCTATTATTCTTTCTCTATTAAATTTCTCAGCTTTATTTTTTTGCTTCATGTCACAACAATATTACAATCATTAGTATATAAAGTAAAGATTTATGTGAATTCTGATGATTCCAGGCACACAGACACAATCTAATCACACTGCCTGTGTATACATACGCACACTCTGAAAAAATGCACAGGCAGCACTTAACCACAACACCTTCCACTGGAGTAGATTAAATTCACACAAGACCTTTTTTGAAGAAGGAAATTGGACAGATAAGAAACTGTTTTTTAATGAAAAAACGCTTTTGAGGGGGTCTATAAAGAAAGATCGAGCAGGGAGGTGCAATAGGGATAGATGTTCACCTGTTTTTGTCACCTCTGTGCCTGCTGCATGCATGCACCACAATATACAGCATATTATTATCTATGATATTTACAAATCGCCAGTCATTACAGTGTCACATTTCCCTTCCCTGTCCCTTTCTCTCTGTCATTGTCTCACACATTTTCTGTCATTTGGCCACAACAGCAAATATCCTATTGGCCCAGGCTGCAGGCTGCTGGTGCTGGTCTATCTGGTCCTGGGATCGATCCGGCTCCAAGCCGAGGCCTCCCATTCATCTCAGTGCCATAAAATGTGATTAGTGCTGACTACAGCACTGCGGGGAGATGGGCTGATAGGCCTGATAGCCTCAGATAGACTGGGCTGGACAAGCTACAGGAAGACAGCAGCACGCTGTGGATCCCTCCTTGCCATTCTCTATGTTTTGCTTTCTTTTTTCCTTCCACTGTCACGTTACATTTGCTTTTTTCTCACTATCTTTTTGCCAGTCTCTTTGCTTCTTTCTATCTAATGAACTCTGTCTTTATATCTAGCTGTCTCCAGACTGTCTGTTTCTTTACTTTATCTCATTTTTTTCTACACCTGACAAGTACTGCTGTGCTGTGCACAAATTACACTGCAGCAGTCAAACTTAAATGCCAATATTGTCAGTTTTTCCTTCTTTTTATTCTGCAATGTTGTATTCAAATGATACAACAAGCCTTCATCCCCTTAAACCACACACGGTGCACACACATGCGGTGTATCTCTTTGCCATGTGACCACGTCTGTCAGCCAATCACCAGCTCCAAGCTTGCCAGCGGCAGGAAGTTTGGAGGCTGTGACAAGAAGTGAGGTAGTAAATTGAAGATTACCTCTACCACTAGCTCTGAGGGGGAAAAACTTTCAACTTTCAAATGAAAAATGAAGTATGTAACATTCAGGGAAGTATTGCGACAGATTACGCTGCACATGTTTAGGTGTGGACAAATTATAGAATATGACATATAACTGTGGATGGAAACTGATAAGAATTTAGCGATTCAGACTGCATTATCAATATCACCTATCAATTCAGTTCCTTATCGATTCTCATTGGTCTCTCATTCGCTCGGCTTTGAGAGTCACCGCCATCGCTAAGCAGCATATCAAAGACATTACATCTGTGTAAACTAACTGCATGCTGTATGGTCAAATGTTTCTGCATGCTGGAGGTATTTTCCCTCTTTGTTATGATCAGTGTAATGTGTAATGTATTACACATATTACACAGAATATCTTTCTTAAAAGTAATGCAGTACTTTACTCAATTACTCCCAGGGGGAAGTAATTTGTTATACTATTACACTGTAAACCTGCAGGTTACAGCCCCACACACCACCACAAATCCCTATCCTAATAAGAGTACATATATGATCTTAATCTTAGTATTTAGGTAGGAACAAAAAGCCGACACCGCCAAGCAAAGGTGAAATCCGGCCCACAGAGACTTTAAAGGGATCGCCACGGCGATTCTACTTTAGAAACATGAAAAGGTAGAATCGAGGCTGCGGCCTCATCACTGCCTTTGTTACCTGTAAAAGTTTAGGGTCTGGCTGCTGGGCTGGGGTCGGCATTCACTCAACTATTAGGAACCATTGCTCAACAAGAACCCATTGTCAAGTGTTATCCTTACATGTAACACAGTGAAATTATATCATACAGAAATAAAATATTATTTCATACCAGTAATATCTCTTGCTCATTAAAACCTTGTTGGTATCTACAAATAAATAAGCACACGACCCACTGGAACAATGTTCCAGTGAAACACAGAATCTAGTAACTTAACTTTAGTTTTAAGTAAAGTTAACATTTTTGTGCATAACAGATAAGAAATACTGAGAACTTTAACCACATATTTTGTTATGTCCCTTACCATAATCCTGTTGAAAATAAAGGACCAGCATTTAGGATGGAAAATGGTAGTAGCAATCATAGCACTATATCACATGCTTACTTGTGGTTCTTAGTGTATTAATAGTAAAATGGGAGGCAGAGCCTTCAACTTTCAAGCCCCTCTTCTGCGGAACCAGCTCCCAATTTAGATTTAGGAGACAGATACCCTCTCTATTTTTAAGATTAGGATTAAAGTTTCCTTTTTGATAAAACTTACAGTTAGGGCTGGATCAGGTCACCCTGAACCCTCTCTTGGTTATGCTGCAATAAGCCTAGGCTGCTGTGGGCTTCCCATGATGCACTGAGAGTTTTTTCACTACCCGCCTCTTTTCACTCTCTGTATGTTTATACACCACTTTGCATTTAATCATTTAATCATGGGCCCTGAGCCTGGCTCTCCCATAGATTTCTTCCTGAAGTTTTTCCTTCCCACTGTTGCAAAATGCGTGCTCATAGGGGGGCTGTCTTACTATTGGGGTTTTCTCTCTTTTATTGTAGAGTCTTTACTTTACCTTACCTTTAACAGCCTTGAGGTGATTGTTGTTGCGATTTGGAGCTGTATAAATTTTAACATTTTTGGTTTCCTTAGGTTAAAACAATTGCTTATATCTATATGGAGTTTTCTTCTATCCAGTCTGCCATGTTTTGCTACAGTAGCTCAGAACAGACAAACCAAACACTGCTTCTTGAAGAAAATTAGCATTATTTCTTTCAAATAAAGGCCACCAAACATCTGAGATATTTGAAAAGGAAGTGGCAAACAGTTGGTTGCAAATTGCAGCTACATTACCATTCTTTACTCATAATAAGATATATGTAATATTAAAGTAAGAAGAGAAATTGATAGTGATGCAAATATTGCTGTAAGTTTATAATTGTGTGAGTATACACCTAAAAAAAATCTACATTAACCCTTTCATGCATGAATTATGACAACCTCAATCAGGATTGTTTTCCTCATATATTTATTCATCTTTAGGCATAAAAAAAAGATTTTTGAACTTTTTTTAAAACGTGTACTATTTAAAGAGTTTTTTACTTGTCCACTTAGGTGGACAACACACGTTTTGACAGTATGGAGTGGCACATCAGTGTCAGTGAATGTAGCGGTTTATGTGCAAGGATACTATCAACACTGACACAAATACAAGAAAACAGCCTTAGAATAGCTGTCCACTATAATGAACACTATGCGTGAAAGGGATAAGTTAGATAGTACTGTCTATTCTAAATTAATTAGTAAGTGAAGACGTGGGTGCATACAGAGACAGCCAGCAAACACACTAAAAGGCCAAAGCACGCTAACCTGTGTCTCTCGGACATTCTCCACAGTGAAGTTAAACCACACTCTGAATCGGGGGTTGCAGGTGTCAGGCCGGATGAAGAGATCAAATTCAAACTCACTGATGTAGTCAACACGACCCAGGTTCCCTGAGGGAAGAAAAAAACAACGTAGATTGGCATGTTGTAGAACTGATCAGTGATTCGCTTCTTCAGTATTGCTAAATCCTCTCAGTCAATATACACAAAACTTTACAGAAAGACAGGCAGCCAATCCTAAGACAAGATAATGCTGTAGAACAGCTCCTTTTAAATCTAAGAGGTGCTTTTAAAGACACGTGTTCACATTAAATGTCATGCAGACACACAGGCCAACCTATTTTATTAACAGCCACCCAAATATGCATATTATGTGACCAAGTCAAGGTTTCCTATTCCTCAGTGAATTTATGGCAGCCCCGCACAATAGCAACACTGACCACCATATATTGACGTTCTATTTTTTCTGCTATTGTACAACAGCAGAGTGAGTGAAATCTTTTCTCAGTGTAGAGCTGCTTGAAACATGCACAGCATCTGGATCAAAGAAGTGATCAATTGTGGAAGGAAGGAGTGTCGTAGGCTCTTCTTGTGCTGAGAAAACAGCTGGCTCTGTATCATAAACACCTCGGCAACAGTTTTTCCAAAACTGATGCACTGAAATTGACAATCACAAGTAGTATCATACCGTTCATGGTAATACCAGTATAATGGTGGACAACAATAAGAAAATGAAATATCGCGATAGAATATGGGTAAAACGCGCATGCGCGGTGCCTTTGTTTTCATACGCACATGGCAGAAAAAGCATAGCGGCGACAGAGAATGAGAAGGGCAAAAGCGGATCGTTGAATGAAACGGATGAACCAGAACTGGTTTGTAAAAATGGTGCAACTTCAGTGGAACTGGTTTAGCTTTTGTCCGTCAGATACACAACAAAGCACTATTTTTGGTAGAGCATGCTAGCGGGCCGTCGTTATTACCGTGTTTTTTGGAAAATACGGCACACTCAAAATCAATCCTTTGATTTTTCTGAAAATCGACAGTGCCCCTTATAATCCCGTGTGCCTTATGTATGAATTCTGGTTGTGTTTACTGACCTCGAAACGATTTTATGTGCTACACGGCGCTCGAAAATCTGTCAAATGTTTTATTACGACTTTGGTAAGCTACGAAGCCGCACCGCTTGATGGATTGTCGGAGCATTACGGCTATCGTAGGCAGGAGCCTCGCGGAGTGATACGTACTGTGCTTCAACATAATATTACGGTATTGTGTGTGTGTATAACCTCTTTTTAAGTTTTGTGGATATTATACATGATTATGCTGAGGATATGTCGGCCAATTTCCACTGGAAATGCCTTTTGGTTAAACTGTCAGCAAGAAATTTGTATTTGCACTGTTAAATTTTTATATAACTTTAATGCACATAAAAAAACAGCTGCTTGTTTAAGTGAAAATACATTGATGGGGTTTTTTAGCACTAACAAAGTTGTAGAGTTGTAAAGTATTTTGTCTAGTGTCAATTATATCGTCCGTTATTGCAAATTTTCAAATGTATATCGTGATAAATATTTTTGGTCATATCACCCTGCTCTAATCACAAGTTAGTATATGGCCTTAACAAAACCCTCTCAGCATCAGAGACCCAATACTTCCAATAGGGTATTAACAGCAGCTATACTATGACGTAACTATGAGTTAATGTTAGAGTACAGATGAATTATGAAATCTGCAAGCAAGCAAGCAATTTATTTATATAGTACTTTCAGATCAGCCCCCAGCTGAACACAAAGTGCTGTACACTTGACATGCCAAAAATGATACACTGAACATGTTAAAAAATAATAATAATAATAATAATAGTAATAATAATATAAAATAAATAAAATATATATATAAAAAAAGATTATTAAAATGACATTTAAAATAATAAAATTAGCACAAATAGCAAAAACAATAATAAAATAGTATAAAAAAATGATGATGAGAATTCATCATCAAATCTGGTTAAGTTTAATTCTGAATGTTACTTATGAAAGTTAGTTCTCTCTCTCTTCTGCTGAATAACAGTAAATATCACTGGAATGCACTCTGCCTGACGAAGCAGCAGGTGAGACTACGCTCCGTATTTTTCTGCATTTAAAAGTATCTCAAACCAACTTAATGCTCAAGTAGAATTACTCTCAGACATTTACTGCCATAGGTATGAGAAACAGAAAGACCACAGGGTGTTCAAGCAATCCATATTTGACACACAATATACTATTCACAGCAAAAATAATAAGAATAAAATACATCCAGATGATCAGTGAAATATAATTAATCCACTGGGAAATACGTTCCATATTCCAATTCTCACAGCTGTCTTTAAGCTGGGTGGGTAGTAGCTGATTATAAGACAGGCTTTCTAAATATAGGCCTTATGTTTCTATTCTAATTCATATCTGCACACATTAATTGGAAACCCTTATGCACAAATTACTGGCTGCCAGAGTAAAAGCTAAAAAAAGAGCTAAAAGTCTGTTAGTCTTCTCAATAATAATAATGACTATATAACAGTTTATTCTTAACTCAATAAATGTGACCAATCATCTCTGTGATTTTAAGTATTAGAATGTAGTGCAGCATACGAGCAACAGCTGATCAAGTTTGTTGGAAACGTGTGCCGACCACTAGGCTCCACCTCCCTCACAGCTTTATTTCAGGGCGTTGGGGTACTGCTGACCACCTGGTGGCAGGTAGTACCAAAGCAGCAGCACGCACACACTGACACAGCAGATTATAGACAGATGGGCTAACTACCACACTGTCAAAGCAGATCCCTCTCCTTCTGCCATCGGACAGCTAATCCACCAGTCAGCTTGTGACACACACACATGCATACAGAGACCACACACCCACTTTGCTCTGCTCCACTGAAACTATACACAGACGTGCCATCATTAAGTTATATAGGACTGCAGAAAATCACCAGGTGCACTGACAAATAAACATTAATACTTCCAATGAAACTTTGTTTTGTGATGGGGAAAAAGTGACTTTTTGTGATACAATTCATTTGATTCTGTTCTCCATTTATGGTGCGTCTCATTACACTAGGTCTTTGTTGTAGGCCTTTATGTTCAGCCTCATTTGCTCTCATGACCTATAGTCAACGAGGCAAGTATTTTTAAGTTATGTCTGATGACACAAGATGTGAGGCAAAAAGAATCAGTGAAGAAAGGGAAGTAAAAGAGAATGCAGCATTCCTGTAATAGCAAAATTGAGCACAAGCAAATCATTTGCTCATGTCACAGCTATAAATGTAAAGTTTTATTTCAATTCATACAGCACATAATGGAAATGCACAAGCAGTAAGAAGCAAACTGCCTGGTGTTATTGTGAAACAATAAGCTGATGACTGATTCGTATTTACATTTAAAGCCTGGCGTCCAATAACAGCTTCCACTAATGGTGAGTGGCATCTCATTCCAACACACCGGTGCAGGAACGAAAATCTGTCTTTGTAGACCACTAGTCTGATTAGGGAGTGTCTGGGCAAAGCTATGACACAGTATATAAGTCTTGTACTTCATCTGCTTATTCAACTGAAATGTGCTGAGTCAAATTCATAGAGTATAAAGCCCAAGAAAGTAAGGCAAGAGAGACAATAATGAATGTAGACGTGCAGTCTGTGGAAAGGAGAGAGAGACAAAGAGTGTCAATTCATGACCTTTATCATGTCCAACTTACAGGTGCTAAAAGAAGGATTGCAAAGAAAGTCAGAAGGTGTGTATTTAGCTGTGCATGTATAACGATAACAACATGTCACAGCTCTGTTCAGCCAGTTTAGGAGGAAAGATTATAGAAATACTGTCACAACAAAAAGGTGGAACAATAAAAAGAAAGACAAACAAGTGTTGCTAAGATGACCTTTTCTTGTGATCCCCAAATTATTGTAAACATATTCTTTGAGGGAAAATATTTTCCATTAGTCTTTTGTACATTTTTTTTTCCAAAAAAACACCCATTTCCAGAGTAGACTTTTTTAAAGTATTTAACCAAAGGGGAAAAAAGTTTACTGTACATCTTGACACATTTATCATTTGTTCATGACAACAGTGACCTGTAGCAATAGGGAATGAAATATTTCGGAAAAAAACCCTAAAATCATCACATGAAAAGCACAGCTCTTTAGGGAGTAGGCAAGCATGTAAGGACTAGGTTTCTAACCCTAAGCTATTACAAGCTGAGGGTTAAACCAGAGCTGGCTGCAGGTAGAAATCAGTAACATAGACACATTAGATAGACAGCAAAGCAGCGCCATCTCCAAACAAATGTGACATTAAATCAATCATCTGTCATACCAACATCACAGCTATTCATAGAGGCAATGCTGCCAAATACAGCCTATTAGAACAAGTTAATAATGGCCTCCAAAGGTCATCCCTTCTATCAGACTCTTAATAATGTTATTCAATATTGAAAACCCAACCATTCTCTGAGGGCATTTTAATTATTTATTTGGGGTCATTACTCTTTTAAGATTTTATACTCAGTAAGTGCTTTTAAACCATTATATGAGGGATCAATAGGTTGATTTTTTTCTCTCTGTTGTGATTAGATCATTACTTACTACCAACATTACTTAACTGAACAGTTAATTGGAAATAAACTAAAAATGATGCCAAGATTTTTCCTTTAAAGCGTTTAAAATTTAAATAGGTGGCTTAATGACCATGACCACAATTTCATTTGCTTTCTCAGGATTCAGAGGCTCCACTATAATTCCTTATTATGGACAAATTTTTACAAAACATTGCACTGAAAATAAAGTGGATTATAGTAGGTGTATTATAGTCTGGCTCGCAATAAATGTTGTCTTAGATAAAGAACGAACATGACTGTATATATAAATATATATGTTCTTTCTTTATCTAAGACATTGTTTACTACAAACCAGGCTATAATATATCTATATATCTATATACAGATTTGTAGCACACCATTTGCACAGGTTTCCCAGGATTTTTCCCCGTGTATTAGTTTGCTAACAATAGGTATTAACATTTCTAGCTGATGAAAGCCATCAAAACCCAAACACACTATGCAATAGCTAAACTTCTGCACAGGAAACAGATACTAAACGAATAGTGGTCCACTGCTGTTTATGAATACAGTATCATAGTTAGCAACAGTAGCCCTGGGCGGCTGGGTTATTGAGCCTAATGCTCGAAGGCCTGACGTGAGAGATGGCTGCAGCATGAAGTTTAGAATTACATGTTCAGCTCACAGAGCAGCAGGGATATGACACGCCATTGATCCCCGTTTTAATTTTATGGTGGCTACCTCCAGATTCAAACGCTTTGGTAGGCTGGTAGCCTGACCCTTTTAATCAATCCTATATCATTTTGTATTTAACCAGCATTAACGGCTAGCTGATTTTTCTGAAATGCCCACGGAAAGCATTAAAGATAAACCAGATAAATCTAAAATAGGTTATGCGGATCACGTATGATGTTCTAAAGAGATTCCAAGTACACCAGATTTGTCAAAAATTATTTTAGCTTCTTTATGAAGCAGACAGATTGTTTAAGTGTAAGAGAAGCTAATGAACTCCAGACTGCGAGAAGATGAGAAGGGTGAAAAAAATGAAACAATTTCTAGTCCTTGAGATCTCTTGCATAATTCCTCTTGAGTATCATCTCTTTCTATATTCTTTTTCATTGGTGTCTTGCCAGGTTATGTTGAATATCAATCTTCGTCCTTGAGGGAAAACTAGCGCAGCGTTTAGACATTAACAAATTGGTTTTCAATGAACAGCTTAGCCCTGCTGGTGCAGCCCAACAAAACACAATTGCTGGTTCTGAACAAGATTTTACACATGACAGTTTCTCCTTGAGGAAAACCCTGAACAAAACCCTCCGTCTTTCTCTATACTTGTATGTTTTCCCCCCGATTCTCTTCGCCTTCTGTGTCTCTCAATGTCTCACACAAACAGGAAAAATAAATAAGAAAAACAGAAAAATATGACATATTTTTCAGCAAGGGTGTAAATTACCAGACACTATATGTTGCAAACAAAAGTATCAGTGAAATGGGTATGAAACCTGCATCATTACACAGGGCCATAGGCAAGTAAACAGGGTGCAAGCATGACTTGGCCAAGTGGACAGTCAGTCATTCACACATGGGCTCACAGAGTGTGTGTGTGTGTGTGTGTGTGTGTGTGTGTGTGTGTGTGTGTGTGTGTGTGTGTGTGTGTGTGAGAGAGAAGGAAAAAGAGGGAGCTGGAGAGGGAGCAGAAGAACCTGGCTAATGTAATCCCATTACGGAGGTACAAGAGGGAGCAGTCACAGTGCTCAGCCCACACAATGGGCCGGCCTGCAGCCTGTAGCTATCCACTGGATGGATGGTTTCTGCCATGCAGATGGATCATCATACAGCAGCAGCAGGCCTGCCTGCCTCAGGCCTGAGGTGGAACTCACTCACACAGCCAGCCATTAGAATAGTAATAAGCAGTTGTTTCAAAATGAAATAGACTGTGTAGTTACAGTGTATCCTCCTTAGCAGATGTAAGGACTGCCATGTCCTATATGTTAGTTTAGCTACGTGAATTACGATAGATAGATAGATAGATAGATAGATAGATAGATAGATAGATAGATAGATAGATAGATAGATAGATAGATAGATAGATAGATAGATAGATAGATAGATAGATAGATAGATAGATAGATAGATAGATAGATAGATAGATAGATAGATAGATAGAATCTAACGTATACCAGAAACAAAGACTCTCTTATAATAGAACAACTTCAGATAATTCATTCAGTTTCTTTTGCCAGACACAGACAAGGCTGCAACTGTGTTTAAAAATCAGACTATAGATTACAACAGGTCTGAACTGCTGAGGGAGACCAGCCAGGCACCTATTTAAACTTATTTTTTACTGAGTTCCATTTCATTATTGGAAAACACATCAGCTTTTCCCCCCAGCTGCTCTGTGGTGTGAGGAAGATTCCTGGACACAGAAGAGGGGGACCGATAAAGATAGAATTGATTCCAGCCAGCAGCGGCGACAGCCACAGTGTAAGGGGCTCAGTTAAGACCTGCAGCAAAACGTCTGGTTTTGCTCTGTCTCTCTCTCTTCTTCCAGTCTAAAGGCAAATCGTCACTGAGGCAACATCAATCTCCTGCCTCATGACTTCTCAAAGCATGCCTTCTCCCCTGCTGCCTTATCACTTCATCTTCAGGCAAGATTAAAGAGGTCACCTCCAAGTTTCCACAATCTAACTAACTAACACGTATAATAAACTGCAGCCTATCGTATAACCTTAAAAGGATGGTTTCTGTTTTGTTTTGTTGGGATTTTTTTAAGTTAAAGGACAAGTTCAAGCTTTTGCGGTATAAACATTTACATAACTAACGCATCTTTAAACATATTTGTCCATATAGTAAATATGAGGCTACAGCAAGCAGCCACTTATCTTATCATTGTCTAAATGCAGGGAGAAAGACACAGTCCGGACTTGTCAAAAGCCAACATTAAAACTTAAAACTTCACAATAACACAGTATAATAACTACACATTATAAAGCATATGTAAGCTAGTAGTGTGTATCAAATTCATCATTTTTAAAGTATTACTTCTAAATTAATACATACATATACAAATGCTTTTCTCTTCATTAATAAGCTCACATATAACTTGTTTAATGACAGCATTTTTACACTTCATAAATTAAGGAATTACCATTTCTAAATTAGGAATCATGACAACTACAATTGCCCGTCTTGGTAGCCGGGGATCAGTCCGCCAGGGCCTCCAGTCCTGGCTGCCGCCCGGCACACAATGCACCCGACCCCTACGGCGCCTCCTGCGGGTGGTGGGCCTGCGAGAGGATGGGCCCATGTTCCATGGGCTAAGGCCCGGCCACCAGACGCTCGCCCTCGGGCACCCTCCCCGGGCCTAGCTCCAGGGCGGGGCCCCGGTAACCCTATCCCGGGCAGGGTAAACTGTTCCCGCGATGTTTTCCTCATAAGGGTCTAGGAACAATGCGGTTTTCGTCCTGGTCGCGGAACACTGGACCAGCTCTTTATCCTCTCAAGGATACTTGAGGGCGCATGGGAGTTTGCCCAACCAGTCTACATGTGTTTTGTGGACTTGGAGAAGGCATTCGACCGTGTCCCTCGGGGTGTCCTGTGGGAGGTGCTATAGGAGTATGGGGTGCCTGGGCCATTGCTACGGGTCATTCGATCCCTATACAACCGTTGCAAGAGCTTGGTTCGCATTGCCAGCAATAAGTCGGACTCATTCCTGCTGGGTGATGGGCTCCGCCAGGGCTGCTCTCTGTCACCGATTCTGTTCATAATTTTTATGGACAGGATTTCCAGGCGCAGCCAAGTGGCGGAGGGCTTTCACTTCGGTGGCCTCAGAATCTCATCTCTGCTTTTCGCGGATGATGTGGTTCTGTTGGCTTCATCGGGTGATGGCCTCCAGCTTGCACTGGAACGGTTCGCAGCCAAGTGTTAAGCAGCGGGAATGAGGATCAGCTCCTCCAAATCTGAGGCCATGGTTCTCAGCCGGAAAAGGGTGGAGTGCCCACTCCGGTTCGGGGATGAGTTCCTGCCCCAAGTGGAGAAGTTCAAGTATCTCGGGGTCTTGTTGGCGAGTGATGGGAGAAGGGAGCCAGAGATCGACAGACGGATTGGTGCTGCGGCCGCAGTGATGCGGACGCTGCACCGGTCCGTCGTGGTGAAGAGAGAGCTGAGTGTAAAAGCGAAGCTCTCAATTTACCGGTCGATCTACGTCCCTACCCTCACCTATGGCCACAAGCTGTGGGTAGTGACCGAAAGAACGAGATCGCGGATACAAGCGGCGGATGGCTGGCCTCTCCCTTAGAGATAGGGTGAGAAGTTTAGCCATCCAGTAGGGGCTCAGAGTAGAGCAGCTGCTCCTCCACATCGAAAGGAGACAGCTGAGGTGGTTCGGGCATCTGACAAGGATGCGCCCTGGGTGCCTCCTGGGTGAGATGTTCCGGGCATGTCTTAGAGACTTAGACTTAGAGACTTAGAGCTTTTTATTGTCATTGTGCAGTTTCTTGCACAGCGAAATTGGGTAGCTGGACCACAAAGGTGCTAAAGTAAGAAAAAGAGAAACCAATATACATCGAAGGTGGAAAATAAATAAATAAATAAATAGAATAAAATAAAATAAAATAAAAAGCAGTGTGTATATATATATATATATATATATATATATATATATATATATATATATATATTAGGGGTGCAACGATACACAAAATTCACGGTTCGGTTCGGTTCGATACTTTGGTGTCACGGTTCGATATTTTTTCGATACAAAAAAATGTTCATGCTTTTTTAATTTGTCATTTATTAAAATTATAAATATATATTTTAACTCAAAAGTACAGTGTTTAAATTTAATGTTGCTGAAACGACAAAGTAATAAAATAAATAAATATCTGATCGAGAAATCCCTCATCTTTGGAAAAGAGAGTTTATTACAGAGAAATGGCTCTTTCCAAAATAAAAGCTATACTATACGCTTCTTCTGGGGTATACTCTCAGCAGCATATTAAACATATCAGGTCCCCATAAGGAGAATCATGTGCTAACGGCTGTCTAAATGACTCGGGTAAAGTCTGTAGCATGCGTGCTTGTTGTTTTTGTCTGCTTCCACTTGTCTTTGCACTAGGATGATGTCGGAGTAAATGTGCAGTCATATTCATTGTGTTCCCACTAGTGCTGTCAGCGTTAATCTAAAATGACGTTAACGCCACAACACGGCAAATCTCCGTTAACGAGCTACCGCGGATCGCCCCGTGCGTGGGGCTGGACAGCGTCAACACGTTAACGAGCAAACTGCACTAACGCACTAGTTCCCACCCATGTAATTGAACACTGCGTGGCACATCCGACATACTGTTTTACTTTTGTCCATGACGCGCTTACCTTCAGGATCATACTTCACATGAAGACCAAAATAGTTCCAAAGGCCAGATCTGAATGAGGGTGGGGGAGGTTCAATTTGCCATGTTGCAACGAGCTAAGCTTCTGTCTTGCTAGCTTGCGCTGCGCTCAGTGGATCTGCGCTCGACAGTGCAGCCTAGGCGGAGTAGTTGAACGCAGATCCACTGAGCTCTCAACACAGACAGCATCGTCAGAAGAAAAGTTGATAAAATAAATAAAAAATCTTGTATTGATCGATACACATGCGTACCGAACCGAAAGCACTGTATCGAACGGTTCAATATCGATACGAGTATCGTTGCACCCCTAATATATATATATATATATATATACATACATACATGCATACATACATCCCACCGGGTAGAGGCCCCGGGGCAGACCCAGGACACGCTGGAAAGATTACATCTCTCGGCTGTCCTGGGAACGCCTTGGTGTTCTCCCGGATAAGCTAGAGGAGGTGGCTGGGGCGAGGGAGGTCTGGGCTTCTCTGCTCAGGCTGCTGCCCCCGCGATCCGGCCCCGGATAAAGCGGAAGAAGATGGTTGGATGGAACAACTACAAGCCAGTTATTTAAGATTAAAAATATTAACAAAATTGTTTAAAATTGTTTTAAAAAGTGTCATTTAGAAAGTGCATGGTCATGATTAACAAATACATATTATTCTGTGGATTTATACATCTCATGATTAAGATTGGGAGTGTGTAAATAGAGGTTTTCTAACCACATATTAATACTGCAAATCACGGTTAATTCAGGCAGTTAATATGCTGTTTTTAGTATTACCTTATCTAAAGTGTGGTCCAGGAAGTCATACTTCCTGTCCCACCGCTTTGTAGCCAGCTGTTTGACCTTCCCTAGTAAGAGAATACACACAAGTGACAAATTGGTGTTTGCTGTAAATAACTATAGCTCGAGAAAATACTTGTACAGTTTGAAATAGGAGACCCAGAAATCACTGCTACAGAACTGTGACTTATTTATCTTAGTGCAGCCTACTAGCCTTGCAGCCATACTGTCTGCTGGTGCCCATAGCATTACAGTCTGTACTTAATGCAGCTTATTTCTTTTGCAATAAACAGAAAATTTTAAATATGAATCATAGCTGTTTTTTTTCTCTTTTAATGCTGCATTCAGCTACATTTGTCCATCTTGGTATTAAACCACATACACATGATAATACTACAACTAATGAAAATGTGAATTTAAAATTATAACCCGAGCTGTAAGAATCAAAGTGCGTGGGATGTATGATGATATAATTGTATTCAGTTCATGATTAAAAGCTAAATACACATGTCAAGTTCATGGCAACTCATGAAACTCATTTTCAAACTCATTTTGTTGCTTTTTTATTTTCTTCTTAAAGGTAAAAAGAGCAAATTCTTTTATTTACGAATCTGTCATAGTAGCATTTTGAGAGATATTCATTATGGCAATAGAGGATTGGTATTTCTTGATTAAATGCCAGAACAGCTCAGTGTTATACAGACTGGGTTTTTGAAGTTCCATGGAAATGCCCATTGATTTCAGATTCTCCTTGACTAAGGTAGAGTAGAGCCAGATCATGTCCTCCTTACCCCAAGGAGTTGCTTTGAGTTTGCATTGTGCCCAAGGAGGAGACCATCCTTCTTCATTTGCGTCATCTGAGTTCACCTGTGTGCTAAGACAATGAATAACTTCACTTCCTCTTTTAATGTGAGTTATCTACATAAAGTTAGCTCTGTGAAATAGTCACTATGGTTTGTAAACTCATTCATATTGTCTTTTTTCAGACACTCAGTAATAATTGGACATGGGCAATCGTGGCTCAAGAGTTGGCAGTTCGTCTTGTAATCGGAAGGTTGCTGGTTCGAGCCCCGGCTCGGACAGTCTCAGTCGTTGTGTCCTTGGGCAAGACACTTCACCCGTTGCCTACTGGTGGTGGTCAGAGGGCCCGGTGGCGCCAGTGTCCGGCAGCCTCGCCTCTGTCAGTGCGCCCCAGGGCAGCTGTGGCTACAATGTAGCTTGCCATCACCAGTGTGTGAATGTGTGTGTGAATGGGTGGATGACTGAATGTGTAAAGCGCTTTGGGGTCCTTAGGGACTAGTAAAGCGCTATACAAATACAGGCCAATTGACTGACCTTTCATGGTCAAGTAAGGCCCTAGTATTCCATGACAAATTAGGCCAATATAATCTTTCTGTTTGTATCTGGAGTTGACTTCAAGTGTGGAACTTGCATTTGGTTGCTTTTCACTGGAAGTCTCAATAATGTGGCCCAAACAGATGTTGGTACAATTGAAGGAGGCCAGCATTAGGCTGAAAAACTAAAAGCCATCTGAAATACACTCGCCAGCTCAGCAAAAGGTCTGAAAGACCACTAAAGACAACTGAACCAGATGATTGCAGAATTCTTTGTTTCTTTCTTTGTTTATTCTTTTGTTAAGAAAAACCCTTTAGAACATCTAGACAGATCAAGAGCAATCTTTAAGAGGTTGACATACAATGACCAAAGCCAACAAACAAGCATCAATCAATCAACCACATTTTCCGCAAGGTGCAAACTACTGTACAGGATACACTGAAGAACAGGAAAGCCAAATTTACCAACTTTAGCAGAAAATATCTAAAACAGCCTGTAGAGGTTTGGAGAAAATAACTGAACAGACGAAAACAAGTTTAATTTGTACCAGAACAACAAGAAGAGAAAAGCACGGAGAAGGAAAAGAACAGCTCACCAAAGCATGCCACCTTATCTGTCCAACCTAAAGGAGGTAATGTTATGGCATGTATGGCTGCCAGTGGAACAGGGTTACTAGTATTTATTGATGATGTGCAAATAGATAATGAGCAAAAGGACACTGAGAATATTCTTCAATGGCTGAGTCAGTAACCTGATCTCAATCCAACAGAGCAGCTTTTCAGTTACTGAAGACACAACTGAATGCAGAGAGAACCACAGACAAGCAGCAATTGAATGTGGCGGCAGCACAAGCCTCGCAGAGCATCTTAAGAGAGGAAACGCAGCGTTTGATGATGTCCATGAGTTTTCCAAGTCTTAATATTATGTTAGTTTGCCCAATTAACTTTAAACTTCTGAAAATAAGGAACTATGTATAAAATGACTATTTTACATGACTAAATAGTTACAAAGCAATAGTTTTTAAATTCTTTGAATTAAAACTGAAAGTTTGCACTTCAATCACATCTTCACAAATATTTATGACGCTAATTTTATTAACGCTGAAAGTATCCCGTGGTTCAGCTGTTCAGCAAGTGTCTTTCTCTCTTCAACCCCTACTACTAACTTAAAAACTGGACTTACATATCTTCTATTCTATAACCCCCCAGTGGATGCTATTTGCATCTTGCAATAAATAGTTATATTTCACTATCTGTTGTGTCCACTTTGAGTCTTCAGGTACTGCTTGCCTACAATTACAGGCTTAAGTGTGTTTTATTTAATACAATAATGAACTGAATACATGGATTATTGTCATTTAACTTTAAATTATAAAAGATTTGATGAGCTTGATGTCTTCTACAGCAACACACACAAACGCACCACCACACACACAGGGTTTTTGTAAACATTATTGGAAATTATTTTGAAAATAATCAGAAGATACAACAACACCAGGATAAGAGCAGACAATAAGAAGGGACAATAAGCAAAAAAAAAAAATCATATTGTTATGAGTCCATCTATGCTCCAGTGAGCTCCTCGTTTCAATATAGATGAAGAAAGCTGGGCCCGAGGACAGCAGTGAGATATGCAGGCAGCCCACACATATCTGATGATGTACAGGCCTGCCTGCACATTCTAAAGAGAACACATTTTCGAGCTAGCCTTTTATAATTGTATTTTTTCCCTTCCAAAAGGGCCTAGAGCTAGACTCATATGCTCCATCTGAAGCGGTTGGTGTAGTAATGGGTCATAGTGATGCATTCATACTGAGACTGGCTTAATTGTATTATCAATCTCATCCAGACAGTGCTTCAGCCCCACAGCTCTGGACATGCTACTGTCAAACTCTCTGCATTAGTATTGGGAAGTGAACCATGAAGAAGCGAAATCTTAACTTTCATCTGTTTCTCAGGCTAAAACAGTAAGTTAGCTAGTTGAATGATGTTTTTATCAGAATATGGCCACTGCCCTTCCTGGGTTCCCTTACTGTCACGTTCCCTCTGTCTAACCGTCACTATGTCACTCTTGCCTTCTCTGTATTTATCTTTCCCATATGGTGTGTAGTGAGTAAATGCAAGTCTGTTCCAATTTCATGCTATCTTTTAACAAGTTAATTATGTTGAGCCCTACAAAGACTGAAGGCAGACAGAGGGGGTGGCAGCAATGGCAAAGGGATAACTGCCCAGGTCATCTCTTTGTTGTTCTGTCTTGTTTTGTGTCTCAAAGCACTCTCCCTCTCCTCTTTTCTCTCTTCTTTCTTTTCTTATTGTAGCCTCCTCCTTCTTTTCCTCTTCGTTAGTAATAGCTCTAGTGGTGGAGGAGGGTTTTGAGATAAAAAAGCACTGGGAACTGAGGAGTTCTTTGGAAGCCTAAGGCAAGGAGAAGGTCAATAGGCCTGCTAAGAAGGGCTGTTATCATCTTGGTAACATGTTATCGGAGAGCCTGCAGTAGTGTTTATTTACAGTTATTGCTCCCTCTGGGTACACACTTCAACGCCTGGGGCTGATTGCTCTGTAATGAGTTAAGGAACACAGGGAGCCGATGCAAGAAAAGAAGGGAAACGAGAGGCAAGAAATCACTTGCCAAAAACCAATAGGTCAGCAAAAAATCAAGTATGAACAGAGAACCATGGTCATTGAAAATGCAGGCCAAAAAAAGTGTGCCTGCCTCCAAAAACAGAGTTTTCTTCCAGTAAATGGCAGTAAATGGATCTTGACCTTAAGTTGATTGCATCACTCTAAGAAAGGACCGCTCACTGACTTGAAATAGTCAGTTTCTATCTGTAATGTCCTTCGCCAGGGCTGGGGTTTTCCTGTTTTACTTGCCAGATCATGTCACTGTTATGTGTGCTAATCATATAGGTCCATATTTAACAGGTTGAAAGGCAAAGTGGGGAGAGTCAACCCAGGGGTTGGCCATTTCAGGAAAGAGGATGTCTCCGGTGGTGTGTGAGTGGGTTTTTCTACACTTCTACACTACACTGAAAGTCAAATGAAATCTCTCATTATGGGCCAGCATTTCAGTCTAAGAATTAGACTAAGTGCAGCTACTGTCAAAAAGGACAGAAAATGAAAGACTGAAGAAGCAGGAAAGGCAGTGGTGAATACCATTCAAAAGGCTTGGATGAAGACCAAGGAATTTTTCAGGCACTGTATTTAACTATCAAGCAATTACAAGAAATTAATGAATATATCTAAATTAGTCAGATATTGAAAAATAAATATATAAGAAAATCATCTAAATACATTTTTTCTAGACTATACCATAAAAGCAAATCCATCCAGTGACAACCTAATCCCTTTTCATAGCATCGGATATGGGAGATTACAAGACATAATTAGGTAATTTCATTTAGACATAATTCATGAGAAGAGAAGAGCGCAGGGAGCTTTTTTGGGATGAAGTTTCTCCATCACAGCAGGAGGCTCTGGATGATGCCAACTTCATGATTCAGATATGATAACTGGAGTGAGCTGATGTAGAAAGGGAGGACTCAGAAACATATTTGCTTCTCAGCACTCAAGGGTGATTACAGTCAAAACGAGCAGAATTGGACAGAAGCCTTGAGAACTGAAGCACTTGGAAATCGTCTAGTAACATGCTGATTGGGTCGCAGTTATTAAAATCAGATTCAAGTAATGATTAACGCTATTTCAGTTCGTTTTTTTGTATACTTACCATCATAATGTATAAAAAAGAGAACAATTCAAACAATTACAACAGACCCAATAACTTCAGAAGTGTCTCCAAGTACTGCTTAATTTCAAACATGTAAATGTGTTCTTCTCTTATAATCCTCTCCTATACCCTTAAGCTGATTTTTATATAGCTAATGACATCCAACGCAATTTAAAGAGATTTAAAAATACACTAGTACAGACAGATGCCTCTTAAAAGTACACTCAATTATTTTTATGTGAACAATGGGTCAAATTTCTATACTTAAAGTTACAGGAGCCACTTATCACGAGGCTGCAGTTCCCCGTACCTTTATAAGTGTGTGTGTTAGTGTCTTACAGATCACTGTTTTGGTTTTACAGCCTGCAGCTTTATTGCAACTTTATTATTAGTGAGTGACTGGTGAATTGGAAGGATTTAGCATGCCAAAAATATTTTCCTTCACAGTATGGTAAAGATCACAGTATTTGATTTGCATTCACAACATGAGAAGACCCCCTCAGATGTTTGGACAATGACACTTTGATGTTTTGGACTATGCATATTGAAGCTTCAACATTAGCCTTTTGAAGGCATCATGTTGGTGTTTGGAGCAAAAGTAAGCCTAATCTGAACAAGACTGCTTAACTTATCAGCTAATGCTGGTTAGCTTAGAATGCTCCATCCATAAACTACACTGCAAATTAATGCAAGAGTAACATCCCATAAATATATACCAGAAGTTCATCTTCTGTGTGTTTATACACCAAGCATTTGCATTAGTCATTAAGTATTATTAATCCCTGGCTCTCTTCCACATTGTGTCTTTTGCCATGTTTCCCTCTCCTCACGCCCAACTGGTCGTGCGAGTTGTGTGAGCCTCTTTTGCCAGATATGTCTTCCTCTTAAAAGGGAGTTTTTCCTTTCCACTGTCACCAATTCATTGCTCATAAAGTGTCAGCTGATTGTTAGGGTTTCCCCTCTATTATTATTATTATTATTATTATTATTATTATTATTATTATTATTATTGTCATTATTGTTAAGCACCTTGAGGTAACTACTGTTGTAATTTGGTGCTATATACAAAAAATTATTGAATTAAAACCAAAACACAATTTTTGGAGGGTCTGTGCCAAACAGCAAGCCATAACAATAGTACAATAACTCTACTCAAAAATTCGACTGTATTAAAAGGCACCTACAGAGAGATTGCCAGATTACTGACTCCAATTAGCAGAGGAGCTTCTTGAAGACAGCAATTGGCTACAGATGGCTGCGCCGCGATACCTATAAATCAAAGTGGCAACAACCCTACATCCCTCGACCAAGTGAGTGAGTTACAAAAGATAAATGTAGAGCAGTCAAATTCAAAGTTCTGATCCAAGCAAATGTATAAATGCTTGCCAATGATACTGTCATCATAATCTTTATTCAGAACCACCACAAGTGAGGGATCGACACTAGCTGTTTTATAATGAGCAAAAACATCATATTTTTTAGAGATTCCAGTGCGTTCACTAATAAGAGGTATTTGAAACGTCCATGGGGAAAACAATCCTGATAAGAGCATTTGGCCAAACAGCACTGGCCACAAGGAGTGAATTTTCTATACTGTTTACTTTGAGCAGCAGACCTATGAGATAGCAGCCTGGATTTAAACCAAAATGTATTCTTTCAGAATGCTGCTCCTGTGAGTATTTCATCCTTCACTGTATAACTACATTCTGAACATGAATTTGTGTTATCAAACAAACCCTGGCACATCAATGAAGCTCATCTCAGAGAGAGGTTTTCTAAATAAATCAGCAGAATAAATACAGGCAGCTTGAAAAACATGAAGTGGTAAAGCATTACAAATCCTTGCCATTTTCCCAAACTGTACCGTCTTGCCTTGGATGAAAAATGAGATGCCTGCTCTGAAACTGTGTTTATGGCGTTAGGAATTGCTTGGAAATGAATTACTGGATGAATCACCGGGGCCTTGTGCGCGAGAACCACTTGTGCAATGCAGAAATCTGGTTGCAGTAATGTTTACTTACGACACACTTGTATCACGACGCTAGAGGCAGGCCCTGAGCCAATGAATAGTGATGTTCCAAATATGTTTATAACACAAAATAGCCTAGAGCTGGATTTTAAAAACAACAACAAAGTGAAACCTGTTTGGGTCACATCACTTCCTTCAATGCAGATGAAGTAACAACGATGCAATTTTTAATGTTAAAAAGAAAAAACTTTATATAATATCAAACGTCTGAATATTCTTCCCTTCAGACTTTTCAAATCTCACAGCCACACCGTGAATACAGTTGATAATCAAATCCTTTTGTGACTCAAACTTTTACAAATATCCTACTGCTGCTAGCATTTGGTGACATTTTGAATAGATGTGCAAGGGGTGGGCTCTCCTATGTGTTGCTCAAATCAGAGCCATCAACAATTAACCACAAAATGCTGAGGTTGTTTGTAGTACTTCCTGAGCAGCAAAACTGAGCCAATGTGTTCACTTAGTGATTAGACGTGGCCATATGCAACAGGCCCAAATGTCAGACGGGATTATCACTTTGCAATTCACTCAGTGCTACTGATACCACTTTGCATTGCAAAAACTCTGTCAAGCCTCAATGAAGCCATGTGTTCAAGGCAGATTTTTAGATTATTAGCATTTGTTCTGCTTAGAAAAAATAAAATACAGCAGAACACTGGCATGTTATCACCTTTAAATTAATATGCAAGGAGTTGTTGTTTCCATATATAAAAGACAGCCAGTCACAGCTGCATTATAGTGGAGTCATCTGTGTGTGTGTCCATCTGTTTAAATCTACTGTTGCCTCTACTCAAACTAGAACCTTACTTTTTCTGCTGTTAGGTGCTTACAGTGGGATTTTGGCACTGTTTCTGATTAAAATAGCTGCCTGCTAATTCTAAAAACAACAGAGAGCCATGAGAATAACCTGAAGGAGCCAAATACAGATGACAAAGGGAAAACAACGAGATAAAGCTGGGAGGTACTACAGAGAATGATCATACAGGTTATATATGGGGTTATCTTTACAAGTGAGTCATTCAGACTGAAATATAAAGACTGGCTACTTTATTAGATACACTGGGCTAGTACCGGGTTCGACCTTTGCTTTTATAACTGTCTAAGTTCTTTGTGGCATAGACTCAACATGGTTCTGGCCTGATAGCATCACACAAGTTGCTGCAGATTTTTCAGCTGCACACCCATGATGCAAATCTCTTGTTGCGCTCCAGTACATCCCAAAGGTGCTCTACTGGATGAAGATCCAGTGGGTGTGAAGGCCATTTAAATATTGTGAACTCATTGCCATGTACATGAAATCGGTTTGGGATGACTTGAGCTTTGTGACACAGCACATTATCCTGCAGGGGCAGCCATCAAAAGAATGGATGGATATACTGTGGTCATTCAAACAATGCTCAGTTATTACTAAGGGGCCTAAAATATGCAAAAAGAGTGTTCGCCACACTATTACACACCAGCAGCTGGTATCACTGATATAAGGGAGGACAGATCCATGTTCATGTAGTGTATGCCACATTCTGGACTCTACTATCCAAATTTGGCAGCAGAAATCGATACTCATCAGATTGAGCAATGTTTTTCCAACCTTCTACCGTTCATTTGTGGTGCACCTCTATGAACTGCAGCCCCACTTTCCTGTTCTTAGCTGGCAGGAGTGGCACCTCTTGTAGCCTTCTGCTGTTGTAGCCTATCTGCTTCAAGCTTTGGCATGTTGCGCATACAGAGATGCTCTTCTTCATCTCTTGGTCGTAACGAGTGGTTATTTGAGTTACCTTTGCCTTCCCATCAGCCTGAAGCAGTCTGGCCATTCTCATCTGACCTCTGGCAACAACAAGGCATTTTCACAAAGAGAACTGCTTTTCAGTGGATATTTTCTCTTTTTCTGACAATTCTCTGTAAACCCTAGAAATGGTTGTGTGGGAAAATCCCAGTCGTTTCTGAAATACAAAGAAATACATTCAAAGTCATTTTACATTCTTCCTCATTCTGATGATGAAGAAATTGGTTTAAACTCCAGCAGGTCATCTTGACCATGTCTACATGTCTAAATATATCAGCTTGCTGCAACATGACTGTCTGATTAGTCATTTGAATTAACAAGCAGCTGAACAGGTGTACCAAATGAAGAAAGTGTATTATTTGATACATCCTGGACACTTAACACAGGGTCAAGCCAATGTAAACCAACCCCAATTCATATTGCATGAAGTTTTTCAAAAAGAGAAATAAAAGGTATTATATATACCTGAAGAAAATCTCAGAATATGACAATAAAACAAGAAGTAACAATAAAGAGTAATTTCTTAGGGATACAAATGGCCAATAAATAGCATAAATCAAAAGCAATGGTCTTGCCAACAGTCCCAAGACAACTCAAATTTATCTCCATACTCTGCGCCTGACTTAAAAGACAGAGAGAGGAGAGAGAACTGCTAAAAGGGAAAACTGGAGAGGCCATTTAGTGATTTGAGCAGTGAAGCTTCTCCGCTGCCAAGGACATGTAAGAGAGACAGAGAGACTGGGAGTGCCTCTCAATACATCAGATGTCAGGAGTGCTCCCTCCTACTCAGACAAATAGATCTTCTTTTGGAAAGCCCATAAGAGAGAGCATTCTAAGGTCGGCGAGCTATAGAAAAGTAAAAAAAATCTAGCCATTAAAAGGCCATATGACAGCACAATGCACATGTGTGGGGAGTTAAGTGTCAAACAAATTCTGAATTATGCTCATGCTGATTACAAGTAAAAAGGCATTAACAAAAATGATATATTTTTGTTCCCCCCTGGGCTGCTTCTCCCTCCGGATTGTTTCATCAGAGAGGCAGAAGAGGTGAAGGAGAGAGCTGCATACTGCAGCAAACTCAGGCCTCTCCAAACCACTCGTTCTGAGCATCTGGCTTGATTGTAAAAACGTTTCCCTCTTCTTTAATCAATGGAAACTCAACTATCCTGATTCATGGGGCACTCTGGAGTATATAAATATCTTCTGACAAGCTTGACTGCATTCCCCCCTTGACTGGCTACAGACCCCCAGCCACCCCACCCCCAAGTGTTCATATTTTTCTTTCCTTCTGTAGTACCTTATTTCTCATGCTTTTTCCGACCATCTCTTTTTGATCTCTGTCTTCTGAATTTTGCTTTAGTCGTGACTCTAATCAATCATTTTTCAGAGAGTCGCTGCAACTGCGACATGACAGTTTCTGGGAGAAGATAAGGCCAGACAAATTAAACACACTGCTGAGTGCTGGAAGAAAAGAAAAATACACTTGAAGCAAAATGAGATAAGCAAACCTACATTAGCAGTGACTAAAGGGACTGTTTTTTACACGTTATCCTTACTACCGATCTCCTTACAGACATTTATTTATTTACTATTGTTTTCTAATTTAAAACAAATAAGAGAAAGTCTTTGTTTATCAATTATTAATAATGGGTTATTTATAGTCTAGAGTAAATCCATAAAGAGGTTGTAGATATACCATCAAAGCAGTAATGTCAGGGTTGGAAACCTTAATTTATACTGTAATGATCATCTGGGCAGTGGCAAATATTTACTGCTGATGACTAACAGCTAATGAATGTGTAAAAATATAACAAAATATAATTTCAGCTCAGACTAGACTTTTTTGTGTCAGTGTATCAATCCAACCCGCTCTGCATTAGAAAATAAGGGAAAATGACTTACTATCCATCACTGCATCAGAGCCAAATTAACCTAATGTATGCCCAGAACAATAGCAACACCCTAAATATTAATTTGGCGTGAGCTCTCCTGGAAAATATAAATACCACATTTTGTATTGCTCAGAGTAATAGACTTCAAAGCTGTTGAAGATTATTGCTATTGCTATTACTTACTCATCACCTCTGCTCAATGTTTCATGGTAAACATTAATGCTTACCATGTTGACCTTGAAACTGATATGGAGTCAAAACTAATTCTAACGACTACTAATATTGTTTTACACCTAAGTAGAATTAACAAGATAATTATTATTAAGAATCTGTGTCGGTAATTAACGATCCGCACACTGCACCACTCTAAATTATATTGCTAATCGGTTATTATGAAACAGTGTGTTTCAGATCATTTTACAGAGTAACGTGAAAGTAACGCATAGTACAACGTAAGTATGCGAGTAGTATAACAAATGTCTTGTAATGTACTGTATTACTTTTAAGAAAAGTGTTCTGTGTAATATATGTAACAACTTTTTTACTTTACTTTTTTTGAGTAATGACCCAACACTGATCACACCAAAGAGGGGAAATACCTCCAATGTGCACAAACATTTGACGACGCAGCATGTAATTAATTTGCAAGAATGGAGCCGATGAGAATCGATAAGGAATCAGAATCACAAATTCTTATCAATTCCCATCCCTACCTGCACTTTATCAGACGTTGAAACACAAGGCAGGACCATCTTAAATCCCCTGTGAACAGTCACATGACCACAACCAACAGTCATAACATCCAATCAGGAACCAGATCTTTTATAGGACAAAAAATTTGCGACAGAAACATAAAAATATGTCTCCACAAAAAAATAAAATAAAATAAACGAAAAACAAAACATAATATCCTCAATCCATAACATGCTGAAGTTCAAAACAAGTAATATCTAACATTTTAAATTAATGCAGTTGATCAGACAAATAAAAAAATTGCTATATCGTCTTATATAGTGTCTGTCAAGTAAAACATTATTATTAAGAAATATATACACAAAATACAATATCAAAGCTCTTTATAAGATACTACACTGCCGTCCGGTATTCCCGTCATCAAGTCTAAAGGGGCGCTTGCATTATTAGATGCAGTAAATACAATATGCCCCTCAACTGAAAGCACATGAATCCATAAGAAATACACTGAATAACTGAACATATAATATAACACTGAAATACAAGGAGTCATAAAAAAGGACAAAGTCCATTTCTTCGTTAAGACTTTTTGGGGCTAAAGTCTCTAGAGTGAAAATCCAATAAAGTTCACGCTGTAAAAGTTAAGTATTAATGCCCGCTTCTCTTTTTGCAAGCTGTACATGCTCAATGCCAATATAACTAAGACAAGACACATTGTGATTCATACGCTTAAAGTGGTGGGAAACCGGACTTTTCTGATCACGATTTCCAATAACACATCTATGTTCTGAAATAATATTTTTCAGAGGTCTGGATGTTTTACCGATATATGCCAACCCACAAGGACATTTAAGCCTTTTTATCACATTACTGGTTTTACATTAAATTATCCCTTTAATTGGAAAAGTCTTGCTCGTATCCAGATGATATAAAATCTTTGTTTTACGAGTAAAATGACATTGCTGACCATCATTGCATTTATGGTTCCCGAGGTAAAAATGCGCCAGTATCTGTTAATAATGGTGGCCATATCTTTAGTCAAAAGTGAATTTTGAATAGCACATTGAATTGCTTTCTTTTAATTCAAGTATTAGGATATAATACGTATATCCGAACTATTACAAGCAGAATTCAGTATTTTAATTGGGTTTTAATGATCAGAAGCTTGTTTTAAACACTCATATTTCTAACATCTTTTTAAAAATCTTTGTTCTAAATCTAAATCTCCTATTGTCTCCTAATCTCCTATAGTCTTCAAAAGTCACTATTAGAGCTAAATAAGCAACATATGCAGTAGACCTGAGGCACAGGAACACTTCTTTTTAAAAAAATGCTGGATGATATGAACGTCCACGTAGTAATGAATATCTATCTGTAGCTTTTCTGTAAAAAGTGGTGCACAAGAGTTTGATAAGATATTCAATATTTATCTAACTGGAAGTTAATACACAGTCATGTGAAAAAGAGTTGTTGTTTTTTTTCCAGGACTCTATGCAGTCGTGTAAAAAACTAAGGACACGCTTACTGCTTTCACATGAATTAAGAGGGTAAGTAGCACCCAGGCGCAACTAATCAAATGCACTTTAACGGATCATCAGAAAGTGTGATCACCTCTGTAAAAGTAGAAGTTTTGGACATTTTTGTTTTGTCTGGTGCATTCAGGTGTGTCTTAACACAACAACACAATCTCCCTAAGAGAACACATCCCATCAAAGTCAGCCCAAGGTCAGATCATGCAATGCTCAGGGAAACTGCAATAAAAAAACTCAAGAGCTACATCTCAGACCCTACAGGCATCAGTTAGCATGTTAAGGTTCATGACAGCACAATAAGAAGAAGACTGAAGAAGTATGTCTTGTATGGAAGGACTGCCAAAAGAAAACTGTTCTCTCTAACAAAGAAAAACAACAAATACAAAAACACAGAGTTGCATCTGAACAAACCACAAGGATTCTGGAACAATTTCCTCTGGACAGATGAGACAAAAATGGAGACGTTTGGTCATAATGCACAACCACACATATAGGCACAAACACCTCATACCAGCTATTAGCACTGTCGTGCCACCAGAGAAATTTGTTCAACAGCTAAAGCCCGGCCACCAACAGGTCATCCAACAAGACCTACGTAGACCGGGTAGGCCAGGTCCTTCGAAGGATACAGCACCTGAATTTGGACACAGCCAAAGATTCCAAGCACTTCAGCAGATCTACAACCATGGCTGAAAAAGAAAAGAATCCAGGTGGTGATTCAGTGGTGATGTCACAGTTCAGACCTCAGTCCAGTTTAAATGCTTTAGTGGGACATTGACTGCAAACTTAAAAAAACTGAACACTGTAGCAAAGGGTGGGCCGAAATCCCTTCGCAACGAGGTGAGACACCGATAAAGTCATAGAGAAAATTATTACCATGAATCAGTGTGTAATTTTTTACTTTCATAGTCTAACAAGCTGTTACATGATTTATAAATCAGGTTAATTACTCAGGCTCAGGAAACACTATGACTTCAAACAGTATCTGACAGCCTTGACCATTTTGGTTGTAGTACGATATGGACATAGCATTTCGACAATATCTGTTCTCCAGTCTGCAATATAAGTTGGATTGTATTGAGTGAATTGACTGTAAAGTCTATGAGTTGTCTTTATCAATAGACCCCATTAAACACTTGTCACCGCTGGGGAATTTCTTTGACCATGCAAGTCATTGTCAGCAGAGAGCGGTCTGTCTAATCAATGAGTGCTTAATTATATCTGGTGCATGGTCCAGAGGTGCAGTAAAACAATAAGCCTGAGCTGTCAGTGTCGTTCTTTGTACAGACAGATGGCACTTTAGTCAGCGACATTGTGAGGATGCATTCACAAAACAATTTTTGGGCTAAAAATGTCAACAGTTGGAGCGTGTGACAAGACAAGATAAGAATGTCATTTGGATTTCACTCTAAAAACAATTAGACTTCTTTTATCACTTTCACGAATCTCTGCCATTTGACACAATACACAACAATAGGCCAGAGCTTAAATGTTTACAGATTAGCAAAATCTTCTATTTCCTACTGTACTACATAAAAAAGGATCTCAGTAAGTAAAACTCTGTGTTTACATGGGTGTTAATAACACTGGGCAAATTATACAATCCAAAACGTTCAACAAAACCAGTGAGAATGAAAATAGCCACAGTGTTCAAGTTGTACTGTACCAAACACTGAGAGAACTGTCATGCTCATTTTTTAGGCATAGTACAGTAAAAGGCATTTAATGGTTTATAATGACTCTGTGTCAAAGGGCCTGTTGACTGAAACACACTGTATGTAAATCTGTAGGCCATCACTGACTTGATCAGCACAGCACAGACAACAAAGTGAATTAAGCCTCATCTAAATGTAAATTAGGTTTTATACCTTTGGCAAACAGCTTACATAACCAGTGTCTGTTTTAATAAACCAATTAGATTTTATTCTATGCTATATGAAGACGAGAAAATAAAAGCTGTGCTTTATGGAAATGTACATGGGATGCAGATAGCATGAGGAGTCAGGCAAAGATCCTTCCTATAGGTATGCATCATTTTCACATGAAAACATCTGCTTGAAATACTGACTATTCAATCTAGTCTGAGAGAAGTAAAACAGACACAGACTGTCATAAAAGGCCCATTCAATTGCCTTGAGAAATGAACATGTGTGGCAGGAGCTTACATATTTGTCTCCAATTTCCTCTCCCTCACTCGTATCACAAATATCAGACTGAATATATGAAACCAGAAGCTCATTTTACATTCTTCACTTATGCAACCTGTCTTATAAAGTGTGAGCAGAGGTACAACATTTACTGTAAACACAATATGGCAGGTATTCTCAGGTTAGGTGAACCTACACTTTTGCTGCTGTTCAACATCTTTAATACAATTAAAGAATGAAGGAACAAATTTTGCTCTTTCACAGTTTAACTGCATGTACTTTCTCTACCACAACATTAAAGTTTTTATCCAACTAATGCAAGTTTCCACTTAATAAAAATACATTAAAAAACAAAGTAACTTAGGGTAACTCTGGGTAATTAGTGTTAGTATTATTTATCTGATAAGAGAGGGGCAAAGAGAACTCTTCCTCTGATAAATTTATAGAAATTTACATTTGTATTTCTTACCTCATGTTTAATTTTGTCCTCAGGAAACTCAGAACAAGTTAAACAAACAAAAATAAATTAAGAAAATGCCAAAATTTCTGCTTTTTACTTTGTTAAATTTTAATTAAGAATTTAGAATTAAGAAGTAATATTATCTTTAGTAAAGAGAGTGGTACTTTGTTTGCAGCACATTTATTTTTACTATGGTAAATGATGACAACAAACATGAATAGTAAGAAGTGCTATTGTAGACAAATACATAGATTTGAGATGGAGTATAACTTGTAGTAAAATATGCACATGTAAAGAATTCTGTAAAAAACAAAATTACAAACTATGAAGTGGAACTTTAAAGCAATGCTGTTAAAACCAGTAGTGTTTAAATGAAACAGCAACAGGGCATTAATTTGAGAATATCTGGCAAATATCAATTTATTCCATATTCTAACTTTAGTAATGCATTTACTGGAAAGAGATTAATATCAATTCCATAAATCATTCAGGAGATAAATCCGGAGCCACAGACATGTATATGTTAGCTGATCCCTGTGAGGGAGCTCAGCACCCATTAATCAATGTCTGAGCTCCTCTGGCCATGTCATCTGGGGGAAAAAAGGCAAATTTATAAAAAGGGCAATTGCCACACTGATATTGCAGCAAAATCCTCCTAATATAACACTCTGCGACTATACATTTGTACTTTCCTTCACATATGAGTCTGATAAGGTTTATCTATCCCACTATATGTCTATAAAAGATTGCCTTTCCTCTTGTGAATAAGATTAACCCAACTTAATTGTTAGTAATCCACTGACCTCCAGGTTGTTGAAAAAGTGCATCAGAGAATCAACGCTGGAGAACAACACTGACACTGACACCAAAGTCAGACAACAGAAAGTAAACAGGGAGAAGTTAAAGCTCATCTGAGTCTGCAGAAACCAAAATGGGCTTATCTGTGGAAATATGAAATCTGAGCACCATCTGAACCTAATCTCCACACAGCGATTCAGTCCCAAAGAGAGCCTGCTGGTTCCCTGATTTATTCTGCCTACTTGGTGCTTGAGTGTTTGCCTGCTTGTGGGTCTAACCAGCCGACCTTGTCGGTGCTGAAAACATGCAGTTCTTCATTTTCGTTTTAATGCCACTCCACTAGCAGAAAGCAAGGCCATTAACAAAGGACTCTGGAGCATATTTAACTTCATCTTACTTTATGCGTACAGCAACCTCAATTCAATTATATAATTGATTTTTTTCAATCAAACTATGAAAATTAATTGTGGAAAATAATCAACACTACAAGTGGCTATCTTTCTTCTGACCTGCACAAAATACCTAGCTGGATTTCCTCCACAACAAATGCGACACTGCTGAGGGGAAGCAAACAGACTGCTAACCACATACAATACCACATAGCTGTACCGTGTGTGAGTCAATGTCAGAACAACTACTTGGCGTGCTCCTAAGTCCAGCTTCAGACTTCAGATACACTGCTGTTGACACAAGAAGACAATGAAAATGATTTAAACTTCCCTAATTCGGGAGCATAAATGAACCAATATCAGTTAAGCAACTAAAGGTAAACAGAGTTAAATTTTACATTTGTCTATTATGTTTTTATGATTTGTTGGGTTTTTGTTATACCAACTTTTTTACCTTCTTTTTATATTTGCAATTCACAGTAAATGATAACAGCAGGTACATTAGCGTACGTTAGCTAACTAAGCAGTTGTAACTTGTGTCTAAAAAACAAGAATCTTAAAAAATGCACAATTTAATGGCGTTTTGGCCCAACATGAGTCAATTAGGACCCAAAATAATCAACAATATTCCTGCGGTAATCATAGCAGAGAGTTCGCTAACTACCTCAGCTACAGAGAAAATAATATACTGATAAAAGCTTCCTGCAGCTTCCTGGTGGTTTGTTACTTTCCATTTCATGCTAGGGAAAAGATCATTGTTGTTCCACGCTTTTCACAGCAGAGCTCGAACAGGTTGTCAAATCCCTATTAAATACAACTTAACCTAATTAATTTGTTTAGTTTTGTGATGTGTTGGAATGTAAATCTTTTAAGAGAGATCTTTAAGTTGAAATGCCTTTATAAGTATGTCTGTCCAGGTATCGGTTTGCCCTCTTGTGGATGTAACGCAATATATAAATGGTTCGGTCCTGTGTGGGCAGAGGTTTGAACGAATAATCAAATTTGAACCAGAGCCAATGAGGTATTCTGCAAAATGTGCATTGTAAAAAATTTGCATTTTATCGTGTATATAGAGAATGAGTAAATGTTTGAACAACAGCACTATATGTTTTACAAGCCTACATACTATGTGCATATATATCCACATTTAAGCATGAGCTATACACGTCATCTAGAATGTAACAGCACAACGGCCTCTATTTTAAAATTCCTGGGCTAACTTCTATTTTTCCCTAGTAAATATTTTAAAATCCCAGAAACTTTTATATAAAAGTGTAAGAATGAGGACTTGTCCCTATTAATGGTGCCGATGGTGTCCAGAGATCTGTTTTTACATTCTGTGCTCTCTGGTCATGCCTCTGTCAGCAATGACCAGAGTGTTCAAATATGTGGGTTCAGTTTAGAAAATGAAATAAAAATGTAGCTAAATGCAATATAATGTGCATACATAGTAGTTGTGTATAAAAAGGGAAACACCAGCAACTTCTGAAAAAAAAATTAAAAGTGGAGCATCTTTTGTGTCTAAAGCTCTGTGGTGTGTTTGACTGCTTAAACAAAGAGACTGCTGTGCTGAATATGCTGCTTTAATGCAGCCTCAGTAAAAACTAAAAATGTGACTGTCTCCCATAAAATTAAGGTAACACTTACTACTGTTAACAAAATGAGTCTGTAGTTATTATTGCATCTTGGAACTTCTTTAAGTCTTCCAAATTAGTGCTAGGGCAAGCAGAAATCACAGCTTCATCGGGAGATTGCAGTCAAACACGCAAATCAAATTGATTCTCAACTGCTAGATAAGGAAAAACAAGGCAGGGGGAAAAAACAGAGTGCAACAGGGTTGTTGCCCAGTTTACTGTGAAAAGATTTCAGGGATCAATAGTGCCAGCATCTCATCCACTTTCACAACAACAACAAAAAAAATTTCTGAACTGTGAGGACCCTGTGTATGGATAAAAAGTTTTAGAAAACAATTTCAGACAAACGAAATGGAAGATAACAGACAGGATGATGTAGAGATCGCAGGTGTAGTTTATGCTCTCGCTGACACACACATGGAGACACTAAGGGAGCAAAGCCACAGTGCAGACAATCTAGGTGATGTAACAAACACAAACTTTTTTGTTAGAACTTGCAAGCTCAATTAAAAAGGTAGCAAATACTGTGATCTGACCACAGCCACGCTCCAGCCAAGGAACATAAATAACAGATGTCATAGGTTACCACTTTGTCTATCGAGTTTTTTATTAATGTTTAAAAAATTTAGATTCAGCCATGGAAATACAAAGCCCGGGCAAATATACAAGATGCTAGCTAACAATGGACACAGGCATGTCAGATTTAAAATTGTTTTAAACTACAAATATTAAGATCACGTAACAAAAGTAATGTACAAATGTTCAAACAGCATCTAGCTAAAGCTGACCCACTGATTGATTTTGGGTAACTACAGTCAGTGTGCTAGGGCAGCAGTGACAACCAATAATATTTGGCTTCAACACAGGTCTTATGACAGTACGATCTTATCTAACAATAGATTTGTTTCAAATGTCAGCATATATACCCACCCTTCACTGGGAACCTGGGTTGCATGGAGAAGAAGGGACTGTTGTGATTTGGTCACTGTACTTGCAGGACGTGGGGAGCTGTCAGTACAGCATCTGATCTAACAATTATCAATTATCTGACTTTTTTGCTAAACAAATCTGCTTAAAAAAAGTGTCAGCCAGCATGAGAAAGTCTTGCTTTTCCATCCAAGTGTGCATCCTGTAATTATGTCTAAATGTTAAATATTGTGTTTTGCAGTTACTCACCACTTTCAAAGCATGCATCAAAAACCAGATGTCCTTTTCGTGGAGTTCCTGAGTATCCTGGTGGGCTCACTATCAGCTTGTTTACATTGCCCACCAAGGCATCCTCTCCCCCAGCTTCACGGCCTAAAGAACAAGTGCAAAATGTAGAGTTTAACTTTACTCAAAGGAGTCTCAGACCACTGTGTGTAAACCCTTAGTTCACAGCTGTATATGAAAATTTCATATAATATGATACAGTCGTTGTTATTAAAGTAAGGACAGGTATTTACTCCAATAGAAAAAATAAATGGTTCCTTTTCTTATATTATTGTCATGTTGACTTTTGTTAGAATGAAAAAGGAGACACACACACCAAGTCTATAAAAAATACAAGATATAAGGATAGGGATAACTAATTCACAAAATGTTGTTGTTAAATGTGAAGCGCCACAACATCAACAGTATAAGAAGTGTTGATTTTATATATTTTATTGGTATTAGTAATTAGTGCTAAGTGGTAATTAGGCTGTTCATTTCAACAGAAAATTTCAACACATGGTTATTTTTCCTTGAACAAGTGACGTACAACTGGACTTTTAATAAGTGAATACCGTAACTCATTTCCATTTTTTATGCAGTTGCTCGTTAATAAAATAGTAGTATATTTAGTTTAGATCTTTAAAATTAAAACAAGTAATAAAGCTGCGTTTTGTACAAATATGCAAACAACAATAATCAGGAAGGTCGCAAAGAGTTTTGGACTCCACAGTTGTGGAAAAAAGAGGTGGTAATTAATTTTAAAAAAACGTAAGTGCACTATGATAAACATGACAAAACCCCTGCCACAACAAATATTATAATTGGTTTAAATGTGCGTTTTGTTTGTTTAACAGCCCCCCCATTACAGTGGCGTGTACCATTTGTTAAAAACTGCTCATTTACGGTAGCTTTCATTTAGAAGGATAACAGACAAACACCGGTTTTAATCACCAAGAGAAAACTTCAGATACAACGGAAAGCTAATTAGCTCCACACCAGCTCACTGCAGTCTGAGAAACAAAGCTAGCTAACACAATTTAACAAACAGTCTGCTCGGCTATGCAGCGGTTAACTTTGTCATGACAGCAATTATCTAAACGCACATGCAGCTCATAATATGGTTGAATAAAGTCGACAGCAGCACAGCTAGCTCACGCTTGCTGGTGACAGGACTGTGTTTACATTTTTGCACCTGCTAGCTAGGAGGTTAACACGCTTAACGTTAGCGTCCATAAAAAGAGACGTAGCGAGCCAGTCACGCGCGCATATTATTGTGAGATAACGGGCTATCACGCGCTTCCCTCTGCTTGTATAGCAACGAACGGGTTGCCGTGTTAAAGCTCATATTTACACACCAGCGTCGACATCGCTAACAGTGTTCTCCTCCATCTTCCTCTCCATCTGCTACAAAGCAGCGGACGCTCTCTGTGAGTTACCACGGCAACGGAGCAAAAGGAAGCGGGAGAGGCGCTGCAACCTTCATCAGGGAGCCGCTGCTCAGAAGACACGCAAGAAATCGGTTCACCCGGGCAATGAGTAAGTAATAAACCCAGTGTTTGATTATGTTTGTTTAGTGGTTACAAAAATCATTAAATATTGAAAGTAAGCTGTGATTTATCAAAGCATGGTTGGTTCAGGACAAACAAAAAACTGCAACTCTGAAAAGGTCACTCACAGAATTTCAAGTTAGTAAGAAAGGAAATGAAGTTTGTGACTTTTGTTCTTGAGAAGGACTGTATACGCAAAGTGTTTTACAATATAAACTAAAATACATGGATAAAACCAAACATGCACAGGTGGGTCCAAAGCTTCTTTTTAAAGTTATCAGCAGGGTCGACCGATCTTAAATCCATTGGAACTTGGAAGCCACACCATGAAAAGCACAATCTCCAGCACCTGGATCTAGGTATAGCCAACAAGTATTAATCAGCTGACCTACTGTATGAAGTTTGGATGAAGTAGTTCACTAATCTAGGGAGGCATCTGACCATGAGGAGCTCTGAAAGTGGTCACTAATATCTTAAACTGAACTCTAAAGTTTAAGAGGAGCCAGAGGAGCGTAAGTAAGACACAACTGGTGTCACCCAGAAGGTCGAAGTCCCTGGAAAACTTCGAGAGTAAGCCTTCCTTCTTATTACACATGCATTTCATACATATACTGAATTAACATGAAGGCTAAGAGTCATTTAAAAAATGGTGGAAAGCCTTTATGGTTCAAGATTTGATATCTTGTAATTCTTCTTCTAACACACACACACACACACAAATATACATTCAAAAGAATAACTAAATAAATATTTTTAAAAACCTAGTTCTAAGTTGGATTCATGGCACTGGATAAGTTTGTCGTGCTTTTCAGGATGATGTACAGGCTATGACTGTAGTGAGTATTCTTTCTAAAGTGTCCGTTAAGCTGTGCTTATTGTTATCACTGATGCTTGCTAGCTGGATGCCAATAGATGGTTAGAATGTGCCAGTTTTTATCACCCACTGCGAAGCCCTGTGGTATTGCCCCATGCACAAGCCATACAAGTACACCAACAATGTACACTGGCGACATTTACATTCTACAGGAATCAGTAAACTAGACAAGACTCACATTGCAAATTAAATAGTAATCTGTATACTGCACACTCCTCAGTTTTATTGCAGTCATACCTGAAATAAACCTCATTTTGAAGGTATTTTCAGAGAAAAAGCCAATCATTGCAAGCAGCAGCCAGAGATTCTGAATTATCCTGCAGATTGATTAAAGCTGGAGATTTTCTAGACAATTGGAGCAGAGATGTCATCAAGGCCAATCAAGCCTGGCCCTATTCCTTTCCCATTACAAAGGCTGCACCTGATTAAGTACATCAAATGAGCAGCGGCACAACTCCTGGAGCAAGAGCATACAGGCTGCTGCAAATTTTCAGGTTATAAGCTGTGTGTAACAGGACTAAATGAATAAGACCAGAGAGAGGGCAATGGGGGGTTTTTTCCCGTGTGCATGTGTGATCTGTATTTGATGTCGAGCATCAACAGACCACTGAGTAGATAGGTCGGACTGATTATTTCTCAGATGACAGGAAGAGAATACCGGGCTCCTGTGTAATATTTTGTTAAAATTGAAAATTGAATAGCTGTCCGCCATGCCATGTCATTCCTTTAACACTATGCCAATTAAAGAGCTGTATGGTGGTACAATCATTCATTTTCAAGAGAGAGATTGAAATTAAATTATGGAGCATGAGAAGAATGAATTAGACACGCTACATGTTCCCTTGTTTCTCAGCTCTTATCAAATAGAGAGGCTGCATGGGAGTGTTTGGATGTTCCATAAGATCCTGGCTTGTCTTTTCTACAGTCAAAGCACTATGGATACTCGGTGTAACTACATCTCATGGCTGACACTCACATCAGTTTTTGAAAGACAAAATTTTATTCCAAAAACTTATCTGACATTATAACAGTAGCTGTGAAATAATGGTATCCTGCAGTGGAAGTTAGGACATGACATAAAACTTGTTTTATCATTTAAATGCCTATGCACATTAGTGATATTACAGGAGAACGAAAAGGTGCATCAAATCTTTTTATGGCTTTCCTCTTCTTTTAAAGCTTTACATTCTACAATAGTGTGTCCTCTTAAAAAATGCCTGAAGAAGTTGAAATCTTTCTTTCTCCCCAAGTTGCATGCGTGCGCTTTACTTCTAGTTACTGGTGTCTGCTCAGTTGATCACCGAAACCAGAATAACACAAAAGAGAGGTACATTCCACACATGTGGACTCTCAAATTTTAATTATCTCTCATGAGAGTGTATTTTCACACGCCTATAAAAATATATTTGACCCCTCTGAACATACGATCGTGCTTCACATGTAGACAGTCCTGTCATGGTTAGTGTGGCTTGGTAGTGACTGGATTACACACCTCATCATTTAAATCAGTGGAAAAAATACATATTTTCATTCTTTTAGAAAGATAGTCTTTCTTCTGAATTGCAAACTGATCAAATGAGTCAGCATTTGTAGCTTAGTGCCACAAAAAAACATTGACACAAAGAATTTCTGTGAGGTTTTTTTTTTTATCCCGGCATATGTGTATTCAAGGGGAGGAAATCTGTGTTTTTCTACATTTGTATTCCAGCAACTACAGGGAAATCCTTTTTACTCCGGCCAGCTGAGGACGTCCACACATATAGTCCATCATCGATGAAGAAACAAGTCATGCAAAAATGAAAACACAGGGCACAAGAGGCTCAGAGTTGGAGATGGGCAGTTGTGTGAGGCCGGGTGCGGGGGGCTTAGTAGGGAAGTAGAGACCAGCCGGCAGTACATAGAGAATCACTATGGTGACAGCAATCAGGGGGCTCAGGGGAGTGAGGCTGGGTCAGAGAGGAAGGCTTGAGAGGCAGCTGACTGAGGAATCAGCTCTCACTCTGAATGATTCAACTGACAGCTCCCCCCAGGGCTGTGCCGGACCAGCCGTCCCCAGAGACCGCGGCTTTACGGAACAGGGATGCGGCTAGCAGTCCTTTTCTAAGGAAAAAAATAAAATAAGTGGAATTGGAGCCAAGACGGCGCAACAGTGCCATAACATAGTAATGCTGTTAATGACACCATCACTTAACTTGCTACAGCGAGCAATTTTCTTTTAAAGAAAAGGAAAATGTGCTAATTTAAAACATGTAAACAATATTACGTGCCGCATCCTTGATGTGAGTGTGAGTCTCTCTACATATATTTCCCTCCCCTGTTGACATAAACATCGGTTAAAAGTAGCAATTTGCTAACACACTGCTTTACACCTTACCATTACCCCTTCTATCATCCATTCATCATCACCCACTCCTCTCCCTTTATCTGACACTTTCTCTGTCTGTTCCTCCCTCTCTCCACTGTGCTGGACAGCATCCACCTAAACAGATGGTTCAGTGTCAATAGGCTGCTATTAACTGGCCGCTCTCCCTGCTCTGATCCAAGACAGCAAAAAGCACATTTAAAGCACTGGGAATAAATGCTGTGCCACACTGATGAAGCTAAGATTTGATTAGCACAGACGACGACGATCCCATTCACTTTAAAACCGTCACCCTCATAAGCTACTTTTTTTTTCTGTTAGTTTCTCAGAAATAAGCACAAATTTCATTTTTACCACATCAGATGCAGGTATGGTATTTTTTTATGTATTGTTGACTGAGTTCAAGGATCTAGTGACTCATATTCTTGGCTCACATCCCCTTAATATTTATTTATTTTGCTTTTCTCTTCCATAGTTCGGATCTCCTGCCATGTCTGTGACTAGCTGCTTCGTCATCTCTGTGCCACACCCTGCTGAGGAAAAGGACAACTGCCTGACCTTGAGGCTTGCATCTGCTCAACCCTCACTTTTTCCATCTCTGGTAGATATTAATAAGAGGTACCCTTAATTTCCACTCCCTTGTGGTTCCTCCTCAGAAGGTGCAGATTTGACTACATTCCATTACTTTATTTTTCAGCCACATGAAAGAAGGCACTAAATGCTTCCTTCTTTCCGGAAAGCCTTGATAGCCCTTTTTCAAATGTAATCTACATCATAATTAGACCCAAACAATATGAGTCTTCGCACTTCCTAGACTATTAGTTAATGCCGGTTGAATGTTCGATCTGGCGAGGAAGCGAGAGCCAGTCTAAGTATAAATGTTCCTTTACAATCTGCATCTGTGTGTTATAGACACACCCAAAAAGAGGAGAGAAGAGGATAATATGAAAGGAAAGATAGGAGTGGCACAGAGAGGAAGGGATGTGGCGGCGATGGTGTCGCTGCTGCTAGAACAGTCTTCCCACCTTGTGGTAGCACGGAGAACTGTAGCTGCCTCAGTGCATGAGCAATGGGGGATGAGAGAGAGATGGAGTGAGAGAGATAGAGCGAGAGCATAGGAGAGAGCCAGAGGGAGCGATACACAGAGAGAGCAAGAAAAAGAGAGAGAGAGAAAAAAGGGAGGGGAGTTTAAACTAAGTGCAATGTTTTGGGACAGGCTAATCTGTTAGTGAGCAGTGTGAGGATCGGAGCGTATTGTGTGAGCCAGTGTGCGGGGGACAGATAAGGGAGCCAGCCAGCCCGCCAGCCCGACCCACCGACCCACCGACTGCCTGACTGCTTGTTTTAATGTGCTGACTCTGGGGAGATTTTAAAAGACAGCATATTGACTGCTTAGACGTGTGCGGAGACCCTGGGCACAAACGCCACCACTACAGCCACAACGAGCAGAAGTGCATCAGCAGACAGGGGAGACAGAGACAAAAACTAGAGGACTGAAATATCACAACTCCAAAATCAGAAAATTAAAGAGGATTTTTTTTATCCCCCTCTTTTTAAATTGATTTGATTTTTTTCTTTCTTTCTTTTTTTGTGTTCCTGGGACTGACTCCCAACTGTAGAAAAAAAAGAGGAGGTGGGAGCAAAAACAACAACAACAACAAGAACAAAAAACTGAAGAAAATCTGAAAATAAAAGGACAGAACGAAAAAAAAAGCACCGAATCTGAACATGTTCGAAATAAGCCGAACACTCAACGCTGCTTTGTTGAGCAATGAGGTAAAGACATTTGGATTTGCTTATTCCCTCCGCACCTCACCTGTGTGTGTCTGCTGCCAACCATTCTGTCATGTGTGTTATCGTATGTCAGTGTGTGTGCGAGTCTTTACACTTCTGTATGCTCGTAGCTAGAAGACAGAGGGGATGATTGATAACAGCAGCTGTTTATTATATTTCCCAGCACGATGCTTGGTGCAGAAAAGGGGACCGCAACGCTTCTCACCCTCACTCATCCCACCTTGTAATAATAAATGGCGAGCCAGTGTCTAGACTTTATATCCTCCTATTGTAACAAAACTAAGGTAGCCTTTAAACCCATCAAACATAGGCTTGCTTGTGAAATTGTCCACCTGGGGCTAAAATTGCTTGTGTGCCTTCATGTGCGCCTACAGTATGTCTGTTAGCGCGAGTGTGTATGGCTGTGCGTATGCTCACACGTGCATTTGTGTGAAAGCAAAGGGTTCTGTAATGCCCCTCTGCCTCCCCCTTTCTTCATGTCCCCCACCCCCCACACTCCCTCTTCTGTCCTTTACCATCGTCCTTCCTACCTGCTGTTATCTGCTCTCCTTCCCTTTCTCTCACACCTATTCTCTCTCTCTCTTTTTTATCCCCCCCGTTTCTGTCTCTGTCCTCCCTTCTCCTCCCGTGTCTCTGTATGAGTGTGTGTGTTCTGTGAGCAGCATCTCAAGATGATGGCGAGGTACGGGCAGCTCTCGGGACTAGCAGCCAGTGGCGTGGGCTCCGTCCCTGAGACGCACTCGCCGCTATTTCCCAGGGATCTCCTGTCATCGCCAGCCCAGATGGGCTACAGGTCACCCCTGGTAAGAGGATAGACAGACCAATATATATCTCCATCCTTTTAATGAACGATGGCATAAGAACAAGAAGTGAATCGGGGAGAAACGATGGTAGTGGTAGTAGGAAGTGTGTGTGATAATTGTGTGTGTGTGTTGAGGAAAAGAACAAAAGGGCAGAAAGAGAGCAAATCAATTGTGGAATTCTGCCTGTATCCCCAATGGATAGTATTAGTAAATATTTACATTGTTATGTTTGTTCAATTATGGACGCCTACTCTGTCTTTAGCCTCTGCCAGTCAGACTGTTATCAAGGGAATTTGAGGTGTTTGTGTGTGTGTGCATTTGTGAGTGTAATATATTTTCTGTTTGTTGAATTTTGTCAATGTTGTTAGGAATCTAAAATATTCATTTATCTGCTTACTGCCTGACGATGAATTAATTGATGTGTAGTAATTAAAAGAGGGCCATTAGCGCTGCTGTTAAAATTCCAGACTTTTTACAACAACCTCGACATTCAACGAATGCATTTGAACACCCTGAGGAGTCCGTTTGTGATTTTAGAAGACCAGTCAAATCAGTTAGATTTCAGTTAACGTCTGAGAAAGCCACGTTAGCAAGCGGAGGCAGAGAAACTGTAAATAGTCGGGATATTTTGCGCTGGAGTCAACATTACTCTGCAATTTACATAGAAACGATTACTTCAGGGGAATGGGAGCGAGAGAGAGAAAGGGGCATGAGAAAACCCTGAGCGTTTAGGCAAAAGAGCTGTAAGAAAATCCCTGACTCGCCGCATTAAAGCGACATGAAGCTGTGGGTGTCTAATCTGCTGTGGGCTCTTCATTGGTTCGGCTCCCCTTCAAACTGGCTCAGATCCACACCCCAGAGCCTCCCGGAAGCCTTCATAACCCACTGTCATGCTGCTGACTGTATCCAGGGGTTTCCGTCAAGTGTATGCAAATACACGGCGAGGATAAGCATTGAAATGCGTCCGCGAGGAGCTGAGCTTCAAAACTGTTTTTCCACTTTGCCTTTTTGCTTTGAATTCTTACGCCAGTTCAAAGACATCTGTCCAGTGCTTAGTTATTATACACAGCACAAAGCATGTGTTTCCCACTGCCCGTTTAGACTCACAACAGTGTTATCAGCTCTTTGCATAAAGCTGCCAGACCATGAATTTTTTCTTGAAACCAATGGAACTAATTACTTCAGTTTATTATGTGAATGGGATTGACATGTAAACATTTTTTTGACTGTTATCAGCATCTTATTAGATGGAATTTTAAAGAAATAACCAGTCGGTCGCAGGGTGGAGCATGATGAGTAGATGACTAGTTGCAGATTGCATTAAAATTTACAAACAGCAGTAAAAAAAAAAAATTATTAATTCAACACATTTTTATTATTAACTGAGTGACAGTCAGGTCCTCATCACAAATAGCTTCATTTCTAGTAAAATGGTTCGTTTTGGGCATTTTGCACATTCGCCATCAGTGTGTTTCTAGCGATGAGCCACGTCCCTGTGTGTGTGTCTGTGCGTGAGCGATCAAGCGTCTAGGTAGGCGCATACACTTGTGTATTTGTTTGACAACGTGCGCGTGTATGCCTGCGCATGATTACCCTGGTTAAAAAAGACCATCGTTAAAGTGATTAATGGTGCCTTCATTAAGCACAGCAAGATCATTTGCATACATTAGATGAATGTGCTGGAAGATTCTGGTGGCTTTGGTGTGTAGAGCCTCAAAAGCAGCAACCTCTACCTTGGTGCTTTTTTATTTGTTTTGTCTTTTTAATTGTGCAGCGGCAGCCAAACATTGCTTTACCTTTTAAATAGAGGCAAATTCATTATTTAGCACATTTTTGTCATTTAATCAATCCAACAGTTTGATATTGTTACAATTTAAAATTAAGACACTGGATTGATCTTCTATTGGTGTAAATTACTACTTTGATAAATGGATAAATATCTTGTTTAGCTTCAGTTTGTTTAGAGCATTCACGTGCGTGTTTGTGCTAAATGTTTTTGCCTGTGTGTGCGCATGTTCGCAGTCTTGCGTCTCGCGTCTCGCGTTTTAAGCTCTAGGACGACGTGTTTAAGAGAGCATCCAAAAAATTTTAATTCTGAATCTATTAGAACACACGCAGCAGACAGAGGAGCATAAAATTAATGAAACTCAAATGCAAATTCTTACGCCGGAGTAAGCACACCCACCACATCGGTTTACAGCACTAGAATGACCTGGTTGACCACCTTGGGCAAAGGAGGTAAAATGTAGATAACGTGTAGAAAAACTTAATTGTAAATTATTCAATTTTTCAGTCACTGGAATCTAATTTTCAAAAGCCCACATCTAAAAACCTGCAGTGCACCGTGCTTCAGAGCTGAATGCTGTTAATTTGTAGAAAGCTCCACTGATTACCCACTGCAGGCAGCTGCTGTTCTCTATGTGACACAAGGCTTTGTTTGACAACTCCAATCTTTAATGTTTCAACATTTGAAAAAAAAAAAAAGCTGCCTAAAGCCGTTCATCAACAACGGAGCAACGAAAAGCAAAGAGGGACAAAGAAGAGAAAGGGGGCTACCATAGCTGTTGGCAAACGTGTGTAGCCACGGTATATTAACAGCCAGCAGATAGTTAGAGGTCATCTCTATTTCATAACAATGATTAGCTTCTTCCATCTGCCGCTCACTGCATTTCCCCTCTACTTGATTGCAGTGTTCTCTGTATCCAGGAAATTAGTTCATTTGTGCTCCACAACCCTGCTGTCACTGAGGCACAAACAGGTGCAGCAGACTGAACGACGCCACAGAGGGAAAACGACGTTCACAGGAAGGGAAACGGAGATGGAGATATGTGCAAAAGCAAGAATCGACCGAAATAATCGTGAAACAAGTACGATGGCAGTTAATTAACATTGAGATCTGACAAAAGCAAATGCTGCTGGTTTATAATATTTTGAACCATTAATTTATCTGCCAAGCAGCTGAGAATGAAAAGTGTAAGGAAAAAGGTGCTAAAGTGAGAAGGCCAGTAATATTCAAGCCGTGCTTGTTTTAGCAAAGCTTGTTTAGCTCTAGGGCTCTATAGGGGGGAGGGGGGGCTAAAGCACATTATGACGGAAATATGCAAGAGAATTTACACGCAACATCGCAGGAACAGAAACTGTGGAGCTTACACGTATATGTGTGTGCGCGTGTGTGTGTGTGTGTGTGTGTGCATCATGTCATGTTTGCACTTGATATGAGCACATGTGGTGTGTCAGTTACGGGGAGCACAGAGAGGGGCAATGCAAGGGGGGCCTGCAGGGTTCAGATTTGTTGTGTGTGTGTATGCACGTATAGTGGCCACCAGTGCTGCAGGGAGGGCCTAGTGATCAGCAGCTGAGCCTGTGTCCCGCTGGGAGCCATCACTGCAGAATGGAGCAGGTGTCTGCAGGCTCATGCACACACACACACACACACACACACACACACACACACACACACACACACACACACACACACAAAGTGTATTCTCTCTCTTGTTTGCTTTTTTCCTTACTGTATTTCTTTCTCTCTTGGAGTCTTTTTTATTTTGTACAGCATAGCACATTCGAAAGCCTGCTAATGTGTGCTGCATACCGTCATTGACTGTCACCTGTTTTTCATGCTCATCCACTCTGTATACTAAACACAAACAATAGAGTACCCCACCAATAGGCCGCTGCAGTGTCATGTGTCCACGCCCAGCCAAAGGTCACCTGTGACTCCACTTATGTAACGGCAGTAGTAGGGCTCAGATTCATCAGACATCTTCGAAGCGTGTAGTCCTGTAATTCAAATGTAAACAAAAAAGGTCACACCCACCACCAGAAAGTAAAGCAGAACCTGCTGTTATTCCCACACTGACTCACAAGCCGTTTAATACATGGATTAACTTAGTCATAGTCATCACAATTATCACAGTTTACGTTGTAGGGGATTATAATTCCGTAGTGGGCTTGTAAATTGTAGTGCGGATTTTACGTCACGTCTGTGGCCACATTTATGCAGTTCAGCACACTGAATGAAATAATCTCACTTCTTGCTGTTCAGTTTTCTTCCTTAATTCCCAAAAATTTAAAAAAAAAATCCCAGGGCTGCCCTTTTGCCTGGCAATATAAAACATTTAATTTCAGAAACAAATTTGTTCCCTCTCTTGGACAATGTTTTCACATCCAGCTGCTGTTATTTCATTTGGCTTAAGAGGATAAATACAGAAAGAATAATGCGACAGGCAAGACTGGAGAGAAAGAGCTATTGTGTTCCCGAACGTGGCGAGTTCTTCGTGTTTTGCCGTTTGCAAACAATGAATATGTAAAAATAGAAACTTTCTTCAGATGCTATTCAGAAGTGAAGTCCAAGGCAGAGGCTAAAATGTAATTTTAGGTCAACATACAAAAGCAGTTTATGCTGTGTGTGTTGAATTATTCAGGGTTAGTGAATTAATTATAAAACTGACAGTCAATGTACTACGGATATGTCAACCTTATAAACCTTGACAAAAGACGCATTAGCCAGTGTAAGACCTTTACTGCGCTGCCTCCATCTCTGATGATAATCTCATCAGATGGTTTAAGCTCAGTCTTCTCCTTTACAATAGACACAAATTTATAATGCAAACAAAATCCCCTTTACAAAAAGAACATTAGATAGTCTCTTTTTTTGCCCATTTTGTAGGTGAGAACTCATTTTAAGATCGGCGACGTGAGGAAATGGGCCTCATTGTTGACAGCCAGACGCCTGTTGATGCTGTGCTGACAAATGGTACCGATACTTGAGCGATTGTCTGCGTTTGAGATGCTGGCATTTTGATGAACAACACTGTTTTTTACTCTCTCAAAATTGATGGTTTCAAAGCCAACACGTTTTTATCGATTCGTTAATTGCCGGGGATGAGGCAAAGTATCCGTTGTCACAAATGATGAATGGCTGACTGAATGGCAATAACGCAAAGGAAGAATGACCGGTGACGTTAGAGCAGCTCACTGGTTTCTAACAGTTGGAGCATATGTTGGCTTGACTTAATGTATAAAAAATTGATGGGGGGCTTTCCCCCGTTGATTAGCTTGCATAAAATGCAACCAAAATCCAGCTATACTAAAAAACAAAACTCCTACAAATATATTTTGTCCACAGTAAGGCTAACAACTAACAGCAGCAGCATCTTTATCTGCTAAACCCTCCATTAATTATAAATGTACCCTAATAGCATAGCATATGCAGTGTTTCTTGTATAATCTTAATATGTATGATTACTTGTGAAGTAACTGGGTAGATGTTAGAGAGTTACAAAATAAATGTAATTGCTATCTGGGAAAATTATGCAATTAAATCACAGTTACTAATAAACATACTGGTGGATATAAAGGGTTATATGGGGAATATAAAATCTGGGGTTTTTTGCATGTTATTGCAAAATTTACTTCATTTGGGATATTCACTGATAACTTGGGTCAGCAGAGCCATCGTGATAAATTTGCATGCCAAAATTTCAACAGCAGGATGGCTTACAACAAGTTGTCTCTACTACTCAGGAGGCTCCGATCATTTGGCAGTATGAATTTAAATTTTGAGTGTTGCTTTTGATCGATTCTCTTGTTTGAATTTGCACCACCTCTTGGCTGCTAGTCAGTACACATTGCTCTATCCTGAAACTTGAATACCAGGGCGGGTTGCCAAGTCGTTGGACAGGAACGGCTTTCGGGACCAGAAATTTAACAATATTTTCCTTCTAAAATTAGAAAGCGACGGTAATATTACTGGACAGACTATTTACCAGTGGCAAAAATGCTGTCAACATCATGGGGATTTATCTAGAACCTGTAGAAAGCTTTTGTAATATAATATTTATATATTTTTGGAAAGTTATTGTCCAATTTAAAACATTTTATATGTTGCTTTACTTTCAGAACTTTAAAATATTTACATTAGGTGTTGCTTTTTTAATAATCTGTACCTTATTACATTTTAAAACCAGCTTTCTCAAAACGTTCTATTAACATATTTTCTCGCAGAATTACATTTATTTATCCTGACTTAATGTTACAAAGCGAAGATTTACTACAGAATGTGCCTGGTGCCTTTTATACACAAAGTCTTGGTATTTTCACAGGGGAAAATAATTTCTTGACTGTTTGCTTCTAATGATTTTTTTCTCTTTAATCGGCTAAATGCTCCAACGACGCAAAATAACCGAAACATGTCTCTAAGCATGTAGACATTTAAACTGAAATCCAGTGGGGTTTTTCTTGTGCATTACCCACTCGCTTTTCTTCAAGCATGAGAAAGGGCGGTTAAGCATGAAGTGACATTTGGAGAGCTGGATTTGTGCGGCGTGGGCATGTTTTGGTGCACAGTGCCGATGGCCAGCTCAACGAAGGACCGTGGATGTGTCTAATTTCTGAAAGGTTATTTCTTATCAAAAGCCACAGTGGTGTAAATTATGCAGATCTGATAGCGTAGGGTTTTTGATGAGGTTTTAAACACTGCAGAGTTTCTAACAAAGAAGGGGACTCGTTTCTGCAGAAAGATGACTGCAGAAATGACAAAAAGTAAATATTGTACATAAAATGCTCGTAGAGTGAGCAGCGGCAATTAAAGAACCTCAAGTGGGAAACACTGCGCGTTCTGTGTTGCTGTAGGGTGTGTGTGTATAAGTGGGGGGAGTTGTGATTAAAGCCTCCACCAGATGGACCACAGCGGTCGCCCTGTGAGCATGGCTGTACCCCGACCAGGATCAAACGCAAAACGGGCTGCCATCCTCACAGCCCCAGAGCCCACCAATAAATCCCCATGATCCACTGACCCACCACACTACGGCTTCATTTTACACATACAGTTTATACTAGAGAGCACAACATCAACAGAAAGAGTGCGGCTCGGTGTCCTAATGATTGCCCCTCATCTTTTACTTCAACTATATGCAAATACGGATCTTTACATTATGTATACATCTACAGCTAGCGGAAACTTTATGATTACTGAGAGAGCTGTTGGCCTGCTGAAGTTGAATGTCACCCCAAGCTGTGGACCACTCTGTTGTCCAAATGGACACTAATCCACCAGAGTCCTGTTGAGAATACACTCTCGGTGCCAGAACACATGCCAGACTCAACAGCAAATGCATAGCTAAGCCTTTCTGGGCACCTACACAAGCCATCTCTCATTTGTGTTCCGTTACAACCTCAAAGACCATTATGACCATCATCTCTTTCATAAAAAAGGGAGGGGGGATCACACTGCTGGCTTAATAGGTTCCGTTTATATGCATTCATGTGTAGATTTGGTGTATTTATGTATATTTCCTGATATTTTCATGCATTAGAAAAAAAAGAAGTAGAAAAACAGCAGGGATTTTGAATTAAAACAACAAACGAGGACTGTAAGAGTGCAGAGTTTACATAGTGGCTGAACAAGCACTCACTCTCAGATAGAGACAGAGCTTTCAAACAGCCCCCTGTCACATCTCTGCAGCTTGCAAAGCTCCAGCCATACCAAACAGCTTTGAGTTAAAGTTGAAGAAAGTGGCTGTGACAAATGCAGCACAGCCTTGTTCCGGGATCAGCGTGAAGAATTCATTTCTGATCTAAGGAGTTTCTACGAGGGAGAGTGACACAGGCAGGGGTTAAGCTGACTGCGTATCATGCCCAGTGACACGGAGAGAAGAGGATGTAGGAGGAAAGCACAAACTAGATTAGCTCAATTTCACCAAAGAGGGGAAAAAAAAACTTGCCTTTAATGTGATGTACATTTAGTTAACATCCGCCATTCGAGGGATCTTCTTTCTGTCTCAGGTTACCGTGAGTTAACAGATTTGTAAATGGCAGGCCAGTGTGGGATTTACTCATTAGTTTTTCCAAGGAAAAAGATCATTCAAAATGAAAATTTACACGAGCAACATTAGAAACAATGCATTCAAAGCACTGGGCTGTATCGCGTTTTGATTTGGTTACATTAGAACGCAGGATAAGTGCTTGATTTTTACAACAAGTTTGAGATTTGTAATATTTGTTCACTTTGTACTCTTGTACATTTATCCCTTTTCTTCTGCTTGTCCTGCTTATAGACACGGGTTTTGTGGTAGGACTATGTCCAGCTGCTGTAATCCATTACTAAACTGCCAGAGCACTGTAGCCCAGTGAGGCCTGCTTTTGAGGAGAAGGAAAAGAGGTGATTTGACTGATGATGTAGGCACGCCGCGCATCTGTGACTTACCAAGCATCAGCCAAATAGTGTGTACAATTTCTTCATGAAAGTAAACCTTCTCGTCTTAAAAATGAAACCAAGCAACAAAAGTCAGCAGAGTCCAAACTGGCCATTGTTGTCCAGAAACAGACATATTATCGTGTTAATAGCTGTCTGGCAGCTAGACCCGGCGATGCTGATTTTGTCACTGGAGATAGGCAAGCTGAAGGCTGTGATTCTCATTTGTTGATTGTTACCGGCAGAGGGTGGACACCTGCCAGGAAAGAGGCAGTCATCAGTCTGAGTAGCACAGCAAGATGCTTCTACTGCCAGAACTTCAATAGAGCAACTAAATCTATCCTTCAAGGGCAAATCAAAAAGATCCTAAGTGAACCACGGCACACCGAGGAGGGTGCGCTGAGCTATTAAATGTATTAGGCTGTTTTACTGCGTCGACTGCTGTGAATTATGGGATGTTTTTAAACCGAAATTAACAAGGCCTGATAAGTATTTTATTATTCTCCACGGGTCTGTTAAAATACCGTTTTGTCCTCAATTACTGTGTTTTGCCATACTGCGATAATTCAGGTTCGTACTGTTTTCTGTCGGAAGACGATTTTTTCCTTCCAAACACAAGTTTTCCTTCTCTTGTTAATTATCAAGGTATTTTCTTCCAGCACTTTGAGGTAACACCTCAACTGGCATCTTCACTTCTCCCCCTTTATATAGAAGCCTTATTATGCAGAGTGAAACATAGGACAGGTGTTGAAACACTGCGTGTGACAGTTAACAAGACTCAAACCGAGAGCACCCACAATTATCACTGTCTGCACACTGCATATTCAAACCGAACCTGCTATACGGCGTACGCTATTCTTCACCTGCTCTTTCGCACTTGTTACCAGAACGCTACGTGTTGGCTGCTTCCAGAGTATAATGTGTAAGCACAGCTTTAGTATGTGTAATTGTGCAAACCTCTCCCATTGCGCGTACACAAACAGATCCTTCTGGGTGTGGCAGAGATGTAGCATCTTGAGTTTGTGCAGGAAAATCAGAATGAGTAAAAGAGTAAGTGGAACAACGCAGTCTGCAGTTAATCCATTAAGGTCTGTGACTAGGAGGGGTTTAGGGAGGAGAAGCTGGGCTGAAGAGAGGGCAGGAAGAGTTCATGATAATTAGCCAGCTCTCTGCTTTCAGAATTAGCAGGTTGGAAGCACAGGATGAAAATACTTCTGAGGTCCAGGCCTTACATCTCCAGCTCTACAACAGAGACTGTGTGAGAGTGTGACACGCTCCATGAATAAAATTTTTGTGTATGCCTAGAATCAGCTGTCCTTTTTGTGTGTGTTTATGGATAAGAGCCAGAGCCAATAAGCGAGATGGGGCTTCACATTGCTGACAGTGTGGCTGGCCCTGCTGGGTTATAGCCACAAAAGCTTTTTAACTTTCAAAATGTTGCAAAAGGAAAGAAATATCATTTATCTGCTTAAAAACGATTTAGCGATCAGTCATCATCTAAAAGGCCAAATAATGCATCCAATCAAAACTAGGCACTTTTTGTGCAAAGTATGACAAAATGGAAATGCAATTAAAAAGAGTAGCCCGTTTAGTTATTAGCATTAATTGCTTTTTTAAATTTATCCAGTGCTGCATTGCAGTTTATGTGCGCTAGACATAAACTGTACATAAAGACAGGCCAGATCCACGAGATAATGAGCTGTACTGTAATATCCAATCTGGAGAGTATCTCAACATGAATGCCCTTGATAGAGTATCTTAACCACTCCCCCCATCTGTCCACGCACAATATTATAATGCTCAGTGTATGTCCTTAAGTATGGCAGCAACATGGCTCCGTCTTTGATATGCGTCTGTGTACCGAAACTGCACGCACTCCATAACACCGCGCACTGGAAAGAACAGATTGTGTTTATAGCTGGTAGTCACTTTCATTGCCTTTTAAAATCATTGTCCTGTAGCGCAATCTAGCAAAATGACACACAAAGCAAGACAACTGCGAGGGACTATTTTCACTTTCAAATCATATTCTCATTTAGAGAAAAGGTTATTTGGTTCATATTACGGTGGAGAGAAAAACAACCTCCAAACACCGTCCATTATGAAATAAGAAAATTATCACCCACTTTATTTTACTGCCTCTACACACTGGCAGTTAAAAGTTGACAAAACACATAGACAAAATTTTTTTTTTAAAAAATAGGCGTGATTTGTATACAAGTCACTGCCATAGATTTGACTTTCTACTCATTACCGTAGGGAATTAAAATGCAACAATAAAAACACAGTTTGGTCAAGAATATTAAAGGCTGTGGGGTGGAGAATGTCTTTTCCTGGTTCCTACCCAAAGCCTTTATTAAACTCAAAGGTCAGCGCAGGAGGATAAAAGATGGATAGAAGACGGAGGGTTTGTTGCCTGTACTATTCAGCTGCAAATTTTGCTTCTCTCTGCTCTGTGGCAGAAAAGATAAAAAAGCACATCACAAAGGAAGAGAGACAGAGACGCACTTCTATTTTAATCCATTTTCATTGTGCTTCATTCTACATTACTCTGCCTCTCTTATGTTATGTACCATGTGATCGGTACAAATCTCCAGACTGCAAGTGCCAGCATATTTTTTTATTCTATCTGAAACAATAGCGAGCTTGTTCAGCCCATCTTTCCCCCTTGTGCACGTGCATGTCTACTGCTCCGACCTAATGGAAGGCGTAGTAAGGTTTCTCATTAGTATGTCAGCCACATGGCTTGGTTAGCTAGCTAGTTATAGCTAAACAGACAGGTGGACGTTAGGGAAGAAGCAGAGAAACTGGGAAGCTTTAGTTCAGTCCTAACACATTTCCCCCCCTGTTTTTTTAACAGTGTTTTATTTTTTCCACTGTGTTCATTTGGGAGCTAATTTGTCAACCTACTTGAGTGTATGGTTGAAATTCCCGACTTAAAATTGTATAAATACACAGTGTTATTTCAGGTGTCAAGGTAGTTATTGTGTGTATAGTGCATCCCCTGTGTTTTACAGTAGATTATATATGTAGAATATGGCCCTTTCATGTGTTGCAGAGGTTGTAATTTAGTTTCAGACACAATAAATTCACACTCACGTGATTTTCAGTGGACGGTTGGCCTTAAGACCTGAAAATAATAACCCGTGCTGTTATTCTCAAATGCTTTGACATGTCAAAAAGTAGTGCCAGGCGGTCCAGTGGGACTGTAGGTCCCTTGTTGATTAAACAACTATTTACCACTATTTTTCGAATAAACGTTGTATTTAATCAGTAGCTAGAGACTTGTAACTAACCATTACCATTTTTTAATACTAAACACAATCAATAAAAGTAATTTGCTTTCAAACTTTTCAGATTACATATGTATATTATACTGAAGTCTTGTATCAGGAAATATTTTGAGCTGCAAGATAGGCGATGACATAGGCGATACCTCTCTTAGCTTAATGGATGTCCACTAGTTCCATTAGGTTTGCTGGGCCTCGCATAGCTGAAGGCTAGTTGAAACAAAACAGCAGGAGATTAAGAGTTGACAGCCTCTTATTGCTGCATAGAACACGAAGAAAAACAATATGATAATGTGCTGCGAAACTGATGATGTTTTGATCTCTTGGCAACCCGAGGATATAGCCACTGCAATATCAAATGAGGCTTTATGTTCATCTACAGCATAAGGTGTTTGAATGTGTTATAGAGTGGGAGCCAGAATATGTGTGCATGCGAATATATTATGTGTGCTAATAGGTATAGTAGGGTGTCAAGCAACATGTGTTTCCGTATGCGTGTGTGTGTGTTTGTATGTAGCCTGGTTTGAAGCTTCAGCCAAGAATTTCTGCCTGCAAGGTAACTGTGTTAAAGGGAAGCAAGAGCTCCCTCTTCTTGTCTGCCTGAGTTAGAGGCCAGGTGGACAAAACCAACCTGAGGCAGGTTTGGGGCTTGACAAAGACAGTTTAAGCTAGCTTCCCCCACCCATTAATATTCATTATTACTAAACTGTAATGAATATTATCACAATTGTCAGAGTAATTGGCAGTATCAGTAATTATGAATTTGATATGATAGCAGCATTTTGATTAAATATGCTCGCTCTTCAACACAGTAAACCAGGGATGTGTGCCCTGCTGCTTAATGGTTAGATTGTAGTTTGATTGTAGTTTGTAGGTTTTTTTTTTTTTTAAGAAGAGTAATTTGGAAGTTTTTTTGTTTTTGGGGGGTGGGGGGGTTGATGGGGCTGCAGTAAAATAACTGTAGAAGAACGGTTTCTGAGGAGGAGGGGGAGAGGTGTACACATGGCTTGACGACTGCGGCAATCATGCAAATAACCTTGCAGGCGCGCTCGTACTAACACAGTCCTCCGTGCACGTGTTAGAGAGCGTGCTACTCGCGCATAATTATCAACAGTGAAGTAGTGCATATATGCGAACACGAAACCTCCTTAAAAAGCTTCCCTGGCACCTGTCTCCCTGCGCGATGCTTCCCTGCCATCCCGCGTCGTGGACCACAAGAGCCTGCCTCCCAGGCTCTCATCCGCGAGCGCACCGCCCCGTCCTCACCTCCGCAGCCAATGGGAGAAGGCGCGCGAGATGACTGGACAATCCGTAAATGGCTTTTGGGGGAAAGGTAGACGGTGTTTGCTCGCCGTGAATCTTTTGCTTTCCTTCCTCTTGACGCGGTGTTTGTTTTAGTTGAAGGGGAGTGCCTTTTTGTGTTTTTGCGCTGGCCGAGGGCTTCCGGGGGCTTCCACACACACACGCGCGAGGCGCGGGTTTGCTTTTGTTTTGTTTTGGGGTTTCCTTTTTTTCCTGTAGACTCACTACACCACGACCCCGGTTCATTCATTCCCTTTAAAAAACAAGCCGCTGCTCCTCTGTCCGACTCTCCTCCCTGACTTCGTCGGCTTTTATAGTTTATCTACCGAGAACACCGACACCGACAGCCCGTCACAAGAATGGTCATGGTGAGTAGATGTCGTAGTACTCGCTTGTGTCTTTATTGTGCCACATGAGCTTTATTTCACTGTGACCATGTAGCCTATCGCATCGGTAAAATAAATAAATAAGAATAAAATGTTGGGACAATATTTCTTTGAGCTTCTTACTTAAAAAAAAATTTAACAAAATTACAACAGTTACCCCGTTTAAAGACGTTTTTTCTCTTGCATTTTTTTGGGATGCACCTGCTTGGACAGGTGTGTGCCGACTTCCCGCGAGTTCGTGTTCGTGGTTTCGTTCTGTTATGTTTGAAGCCGTCGTAGGTTTAAAGGGTCTAAATCGGCATTAAAGTAATCGAACATTATTTAAAACAAAAACTTTACTTTTGCGTGTGCGTAAGTGTCTGCGTGTGAAGTAGGGAGACAGGGAGTGAGGGAGACAGCGATGGCCTGTATGCACACACAGTCGTATAAATGTACGGGGGATTTTAACATGCAACCCAGTAATAGCTAATTTATATACACAGTGCTGCGCAGGCATCCTATTACCATAGCGCCTGAGGCTGTAAGAGCTCTGCTCCGCGCTGCTCACTCAAGCACAGACAGACCTCAGCAGCGATTGATTGCTTTGCTGGGATTCAGAGAGCCTTTTCTCTGCCAAACCGGGCTGCGGCTGGCGTGTGCCGAGGAGGGCTCGGAGCCAGCCAGAGAGCGAAGGTGTTAACACTGATGGAGGGGAGGTGAGGCCGAGGGCTGACGGGCAAGCCGAGAAGCCAATCAGAAACTCTAAAAGAGAGTCGGGGGGTGGGCGTGGGCGGGCTCTGACCTTCCAGCTGAGCAGGCGAATGGGCAGGTGGTTGTGGGAAGGAGGGGAGGGTTGGTGGGGAGAGGGGGTGGGGGCAAGGGGGGAGGGTGGTAGGAGGGAGAGCCTTACTGCAGCCCAGCACTCACATCCATTCTGCTCTCAGCATCTGTGGAAGAAGGCGATGTTTGCTCCGTACACTTCTAGCACGCTGCTCTCTGCTCGCTGCTAAGACTCAGAATCAGGCAGAGAGGAAGAGTGCAGAGGAGAGGAAAAATAAGGAGACTGTGTCAGAGGAGACTAAGAGAATAAGAGTTTTAAAAAGAGTAGGGGATTTTTCTTTTCTGAGGCGTTGCTGTAGCTGTTGTGTGAGGAGAGAGAGAACGTGAGACAACGGCCAGCATCTCCCAAATGGAGTGGAATGGGTTTAAGATGGTAAGGAAGGCTACGGGCAGCCTGCCACTATACTTGAATGTACGATGATAACTGCTGGTTAATTTTGAGCATCCTATAGTGAGCTGAGTAGCTTGTAGTTGTAGATATACTGTCCACCCACAGTCAGTCAGAATTATTCTTCTTGCTCAGCGAGCGCTGCGATACTGTTGAACTATTGTTGTGCAGAATGTTAAGTTCCTTCTTACGGGGACGAGGGCTACAGCGGGGGGTTACACTGTAGGTTCGTGGGCAGAATGAAAAATTGAGGGAGGCAGATGGAGGGACGGAGACGGATATCGGGCTAATGAGAAACGTGTGGAGGCAGGAAAAGAAGTAAGGAAATAGGGAGGGAAGGGTTAAAAGAGGGGAACAGCACCCATTTTATGTTGAAGTCAGGGCTGTGTAGGTGTCCCCTGTTTTTCCAGCCTTTGCACCACTCTGAAATATTTACCTGTGTATAGTGCTGCAGAGGTAGATCGCACATGGTTGAGGGTTAAATGTCTTTTTACATGGTAAGGAAACTAGACTTTTTTGTGGATTTGCCATTCATTTATGCAAAGTACTGCATGTAAGTTAAATGAGTAGCCATGTTATCTGTCACGCCGCTTGTATAGACAGTCCGAGGGTGTGCTGTCCATGTATTGTGCCAGAGCTGAAGAAAAGATGGGAGTAGGTGTGTGACTTACGCGCATGACTGGATTACAATAGATTATAATGTTGTGCATTCTTTCCCTCATTCTCAAGTTTTATGCCCCTTACGGCTATGTGTAAGTGCGTGCATGTGCGTGCGTGAGCTCACTTGTCAGCACGGGAGTGATGATTACAAGCTGTTTAAGTATTCTGCTTTGCCTGCTCTCGCTGAATTTCACTTTAACATTGCATCCATTTACCCATTCATCCATCACATTCAAGCGACAGAGTGAGAGGTGGACTAATAAAACTAGCAGCCATTTTATCCCCAGTTGTTTTTTTACCTGTCAGAGACAGAAAGACAAAGTTGAGCCTCGTTGCCGATTCATCAACGCTATGACCGCAGAGTCATTATTATTATTTAGCATCTGTCTTTTTTCAAAATGGTTCTCTTGCCATCATCAAAGTGGACTGACTCACTTGGGTATTTCCACTAGGAACAACAGAAGCATTTGTCAGCAAGTACGTTTTTTATTTGCGTACTGGCTAGTTTTCCTTCGGATGTAATCAAAATGCTAATTGAAAGGAAGGCGACTCTTCCTTAGGTGCCGCGGCTAGGGGCACTAGCTGGCATGCTGGCAGCCGTAGTGTAGCATGGGTGTAGAGGCCTGCATCACAGGGAGAGTGGCGACGTAAGAAGACAAACGTAGGGGTGTGAGAGAAAGCGTGTGTAGCATTTAATTTGTAGGTACAGACAGAACTTAGTTTGGAAGAGGTGGACGCACAAGGAGAATGACAAGGATCAGTGAGAGAGCGAGTGAAAAAGTGGAATGTTCATTAGTATTGGAGGTATTAGATGAGTGTGCATCCATGAAGCCTCCTGATGGGAACCAGTGGGGGACCCGCTCTAGAGACAGGCCATCATTTTACAAAAATACACACAGATACACACAAATGCGCAGTGGCTCTATTACCCTGAGGCAGAACACCACGAGCTTGAAGGTTACACATCAATGCTAATAGGGCGGGGTGTATGAGGAATTTATTAGCTACAGTGCACTGACCATGTGCTCGGAGATTTAAATGTAACTGAAGACCAAAGACCTGAGACACGAACAGATAGGTGTACGAGTATGTAGCATGTAAGGTTTTTGAAGGAACAATAGAAGGGATTTGCAGACACAGAGGAAAAATATGTGGATGATAAGTTCACAAATACAGAACTAGAGCTACACAGACAATAAAGAAACATTGCTTCATCAGTTCAGTGACAGGTTAGCATGCGCTTCTGCACGACTGGTTCTGTGTGTTTGTGTTTGATTGCGTGTGTGCATCAGAGGGCCGACTGACACGTGTACAGATGGAGAGTGACATTGTTAAGTAGAGCCTCATTAGAGACCAAGCAAATACATAAAGCGAGAGGGGTGAAGTGGTTCGGACAGAGGAACAGCTGCCTCTTAATCTTCTTTCCAGTTGTCTTTACACAAACATCCGCTCTGCGAGATTTAATGTGAATGTTTGTGTTGCATTATTTACTGTTGACCAGACCTTTAACTGTTCCTGGTGTTATCATGATCATAGCGGGGTTTAAACTTAATCTTACACTATTACCAGATTGACAGATATTTTGCCTTTGTAACTATATTTAATTACAGATATTAATAATAATGATAACAAAAAAATTAAACTTCTTCTTCTTTTTATTTTCAAACTTATATGTTTTCATATTTCAACTCGGTGAAATAATTTGCTTCCATACTGAAAGTTGCCTCCTCACCATTTGGGGCCTCTTATTACAAAGCTGACAAACTGAGGCAGAACACTCGGACCTCTGATGTTTGTCACAGAATAACAAAATCCCCCAAAAGCAGCCTCCTTTGACTTCCTTTAAACTCCTTTCCTGGGTCAGTGCTGATTTGCTGTTTGCTTTTAAGAGGATTTATCAAAACTAGCAGCTTGTAATTTATACTGAAGATAAAAAATAGACTTTTAGGTTTAAGTGAAAAATTTGTATTGTCCCTGGTTATGCATTGCTCGTCAGCACTAATTTCTTACCAAGTTTCGTAAAGTTTACTTTAGACAAGGACAAATGCAAAATAAGCAGAAGGCCTATGGCAGTCTTCTGTTTGTCGTGTTAAGAGAGCACAGTTATGCCTGTGCTGCTGTTACTGTTGTTGATTCAGTTTTTACAGGCAGAGGTTTTTCACATCCACGGTAATTAGATGAAATGTCAAATGGTCACATTGTGTGCGTTGCGTGGTGTTGTTTATATACAGTATGTAGGTGTTACTGTGTCTCATACTGTATGTGCCGCCTCTCTAGCTGTAGGTGTAAATGGCCAGACCCATTCAGGCACATTAAAAAGGATTTATCAAAGCTGAGACACGTAGAGAGAAGTCAGCAAGGATAATGGCAACTTTAGTGCAGCGAGTCCAATAAAAACATCCTATAGAGAGTTTTTTCAGGAGACTTTTAGATAGATGTGATAGTGATGTGTGAACCAGAGAAAAGGAGTTTAACTACGTATGCATCTGTGGAGATTCTGCAGGAATGAATATTCCTGATTAAAATCTGATAGTTTAATATTTTAAGAAGGTGATGACCAAACAGGTCGTACACCTGAAAAGATACAATTACCCTCCCCTACGCAAACACAAAAAAAGGAAATCAGAATTACCCCAGGCAAAATATTTATTATCCCTTGAGACTAACACATCCCATTTATGTATAAATATGTAGCTGGCTGACATTTCAAAAGTAAAGATTTGATTTGCATGTGACATAACAGTACTAAAATGCCAGGATATTTGGGTTTGCGCTTACTTTGAGCCAAGAGCTTGTGCCACTGCTGCAGCGTATTTTGCGTGACGACATTATGCAATCTATCAGCTTTTTGGTGGTACATCGAAAAATATTTTGTTGTCTTTAAATGTCTTTTCCACTTTTCTTTAAACAAAAGCTGGATGGAAGCAGTTAATGAGCCAAAAGCCTGTTTGAATAAGAAGCTGCTGTAACAATCTCTGTCCCAATTAGCACGCTTTGGTTTTTAAATATTCCTTTTGTGCGAAGCCTAAACACACATGAAGACTCACAAAACGGTCACGTTGAAAATTTAATAGGCTTCCACAGTGATTTCCTTCATTTATTTAAAATGTTTTTTTTTCCCTCTCTTTTTTAAAAAAGCTAGAAATTTGAGAGGCATGGTGAGGCATTCTGCTGTGAGGGGAACAGCATTCACAAATACTAGACCTAATTCCTTTGGCAGCAGCTCAAACTGCTACAGACAGACACATAATCAGCTGGGGAGTGTTAGCGCCTCAGCCCACTAGCAAACACAGGGCCGAGCCCTTGTTGTGCATCGCTGCTTTTCAGAATAAATATCCCGATGGAAAATACAGTGGGAGGAAAGAGGTATTCATGTGTATATGGCTCTTTGTTCAGTCAAAAATATAGAAAGAGAGAGGAACACTGGCTTTCCTAGCTACTTTACTGCTCGTTCTACTCGATCCACTCTCTCCCTCATCTTCTCTATGTCCCTCGCCCCTCCTTCTCTTTCTCTCATCCTCCACTGTACCCTGTGTGTTTTGGTATTCATACAGATGTTTGGATTTGACTGGCAGTTTCTCCTGAGACTGTGCACAAGCGGCTGACTCGTCTCATCTGCATTTTGCATCCCAGGAAAAAAGGGAACAGAAAGCAGTGGAAAGCGTCAGCAGGCAGACGGGCTGTGTGTATGTGTAAGAGTGAGAGCGTGTGTGTACACGTTGCCTTTTTTTTTTCCTATTTTTTGGCTTTGGCAGCTTAACTGGCCCCAGTGCTGTAGCCGTGTGATGTTTAAAGGACGTTTCAAGGTCATGCTTTCGACAGGCCTCACCGCCTCTGACATATTAAACATTTATATATTTCTGTAGCCCGATGAATTATAGATTGAACATGCAACTGAACATGCTACAAAATGGCACCATTGTTGCTGGTAATAGACACATTAAGGCCTACAAAAACAGAATCCCACACAGCGTCATTTAGAGTTATCTTCAGTAGCAATGCGAACACAAGGAGAAAAATACCAGTGTTGCCATATGGACTAAACCAAGACACTGACACGGTTTTGTAAACGGACTCAGGCGCAGACCAGGAGACCTTTGCAGAAACTGATAGTGCGTTTATTTACAGTGGTGTCACCGGGTGATTATATATATACAAGGTGCTCGGGGAAGGGGTCCGGGGCTCCAGGGGGAAGGGTCCAAAACCACACTCTTTTCCACTCCAGTCGCTCCTCTCACTCACTCGGGGGTACAAGGACGGGTCCGAGGGGAATCTATGCATACACAGAGAAAATGCTGTCAGCACAAGATCATAAGGAAACTCACAGACTAGACAGATTGCTGAAGCACTAACGCGGGTGACTCAACGTTCCAGCGACGAGTAGTGTAGGTCTGCCATCTTAAAAAGCCCTTCTGATTGTAGTAACCAGCGCCAGGTGTGATGATGAGCACAGGTGTGTGGGCCAGGGGCGGAGCCCACAGTGAGCACCGCTGTGGCCGGGGAAAGAGGGAGAGAGAGCACAAGAACAAAACAAATGTTGCCAAACACGGAATCAACCGGTGAGGCACGGGGACCGTGACAGTACCCCCCCCTCAACGGGAGCCTCCCGGCGACCCACCAGGCTTACCAGGGTGCAGACGGTGGAACTCACGCAGCATGCGCCGGTCCAGGACAGCCGCACGCGGGACCCAAGAGCGCTCCTCCACGCCGTAGCCCTCCCAGTCGACCAGGTACTGACAGCCGCGCCCCCGGCGGCGCGAATCCATAATGCGGGTGATCGAGTAAGCAGGCAGGCCATCCACAAGCCGGGCGGGAGGAGGGGGCCTGGAAGGAGGGCACAGAGGACTGGACCGGACAGGTTTGAGCTGAGAGACATGAAAAACGTTGTGGATCTTCATATTACGGGGCAACTTGAGCCTCACAGAAACAGGGTTGACCAGGGCCGACACCTCAAACGGACCGATGTAGGTGGGAGCGAGTTTTTTGGACTCTGTTCTGAGAGGAACGAAACGTGTGGAGAGCCATACCTTCTGTCCTATGGCATATTCGGGTGCAGGAGTCCGTTTGCGATCTGCGACGGCCTTGTTGCGGTCCCTTGTGCGCAGCAGGGCTGCCTGGGTCGCCCGCCACACCCGCCGACACCTGCGCAGATGAGTTTGGACCGAGGGCACAGAAAGCTCACCTTCCACTGAGGGAAACAAGGGGGGTTGAAATCCCAGGGAGGCCTCAAAGGGGGACCGGCCAGTGGCAGAGGCCGTCAGGCTGTTGTGTGCATATTCTATCCACGGCAGTTCCTCACTCCAGATGGATTGATTGGAGGAGGCGACACAGCGCAGGGCGGCCTTCAGCTCCTGGTTCGCCCGCTCAGACTGGCCATTGCTCTGCGGATGATAGCCTGAGGTGAGACTGACCTTGGCCCCCAAGGAGGTGCAGAATTCCTTCCAGACGCGGGAAGCAAACTGAGGTCCCCGATCCGACACAATGTCCTCCGGGATCCCATGCAGACGAAAGACGTGTTGGGTGAGCAGCTGCGCAGTCTCCAGAGCCGTGGGAAGTTTGGTGAGAGCCACGAAATGGGCAGCTTTGGAGAAACGGTCAATTATGGTAAGGATTACAGTGTTACCTGCTGAGGGAGGCAGGCCAGTCACAAAGTCGAGTGCAATGTGGGACCACGGTCTGGAGGGTGTAGGAAGAGGGTGGAGTTGTCCTGCCGGTGACTGGTTCGTAGACTTGTTTCTGGCGCAAACTGGACAGGCAGAGACGTATTCTCGAGCGTCTCGGGTCAAAGAGGGCCACCAGAAATAACGTTGCAGAAACCGAATGGTTCGGTGTGTTCCTGGGTGACAGGAGAAACGAGCCGTATGGGCCCAATGAAGAACTTGAGACCTGACCGACTGGGGAACGAATAGCCGTCGGGCAGGCCCTCCTCCTGGGTCGGGTTCTGTCTTCTGAGCCTCCCGAACAGCCGCCTCAATCCCCCAGGAGATGGCTCCCACAGTGCAGGTTGCAGGTAAGATGGGTGCAGGGTCAGTCTTGTCCTCAGAATCAGAATGTTGCCGGGATAGGGCGTCGGCCTTAACGTTACGTGATCCAGGTCTGTAAGAGATTGAAAACTGGAAACGAGTGAAAAACAGGGCCCACCTTGCTTGTCGGGCGTTGAGCCTCTTTGCGGTTTGTAGGTAAGCCAGATTCTTATGATCCGTCCAGACGACGAAGGGTTGAGCCGCGCCCTCAAGCCAGTGCCGCCACTCCTCCAGGGCGAGTTTGATGGCCAGTAGCTCCCGGTCCCCGACATCATAATTGCGCTCTGCTGGAGAAAGACGGCGAGAGAAGAAAGCACAGGGGTGCAGCTTACCTTCCCTCTGTTGAGATAGAACCGCACCCACCCCGGAGTCGGAGGCGTCCACCTCCACCACGAACTGCTGTGTGAGGTCGGGCTGAATCAGGATTGGTGCTGAGGCAAACCTCCTCTTGAGATCCTGAAAAGCTGACCGGGCGGAATCGTGCCACTGAAAGGGAACCTTGGGTGATGTTAATTGGGTGAGTGGTAGGGCCACCTTACTGAAATCCCGAATAAATCTTCTATAGAAGTTCGCAAACCCGAGGAACCGTTGCAGCTGGCGCCGATTGGGGGGTTCAGGCCATTCCACCACAACTTTGACCTTTGCTGGATCCGGGCGGAGGTCCCCCTTTTCTATTATATATCCCAGGAATGCGACCGTGGAGACATGGAACTCACACTTTTCGCTCTTGACGAATAATCGGTTCTCCAGGAGACGCTGCAGAACCTGTCGGACCTGGGTTTCGTGCTCGGCCTGGGTTTTGGAGAAGATCAGAATATCATCAAGATACACAAACACAAACCGATTGATGTAGTCCCTCAGAACGTCGTTTACCAGGGCCTGGAAAACTGCTGGGGCGTTAGTAAGGCCAAATGGCATGACCAAATACTCAAAGTGTCCCAGGTGGGTGTTGAACGCCGTTTTCCATTCATCGCCCTGGCGAACACGGACCAAATGGTAGGCATTTCTGAGATCCAGCTTACTAAAGATCGTGGCCCCCTGAAGGAGCTCAAAGGCAGAGGTGAGGAGCGGCAGCGGGTACTTGTTTTTAACTGTTATGTTATTCAGTCCGCGATAGTCTATACACGGTCGAAGCGTCTTGTCTTTCTTTTCTACAAAGAAGAACCCTGCTGCTACAGGAGAGGAGGAGGCGCGGATGATGCCGGCAGCTAGAGACGCCGTAATATATTTCTCCATAACTTCTCGTTCGGGAAGCGAGAGGCTATAGAGACGGCTAGTTGGTAGCGTGGCGCCAGGGAGCAGATCAATAGCGCAATCGTAAGGTCTGTGTGGAGGCAATGATTGCGCCCGGTCCTTCCGAAAGGCCTCTGCAAGGTCGTGGTAAACGGGAGGGACATTTGACAAGTCAGTGGACACAGGCTGCTCAGAGGAGACCAACGCACTAGGAGGTGAGGCCGCTTTAAGGCAAGTCATGTGACAGCCCTCCCCCCACCCGGTGATGCATCCCTTATGCCAGTTAATGTGAGGGTTGTGATGCTGCAGCCAAGGGTGCCCCAGAACTAGGGGGGTTCGGGTGGCTTTGAATACTAAGAAACGAATCTCCTCTGAATGGTTGCCGGAAAGGGAGAGAAGTAACGACTCGGTGATGTGTGTGATGTCTGGGAGGCGCTGCCCCGATAGAGCAGTGACACGCAGAGCATGAGGCAGGGGTTCTGTCCCTAAGCCGAGTTGCTGGACTAAACCAGAGTCAATAAAGTTCTGTTCAGCTCCAGAATCAATTAAGACGGGGAGCGATTTGGACTCGGAGCGAACAGAAATCCGGGCTGATAACGTTAAGCGTGGAGGAGATTTATCTTGACTGAGTTCGCCCACCAGCACTCCTACCCTCACTGGCGGGCATAGCCTTTTACTTTTGACGGGCAGATGGCGGCAATATGTCCCTTACGACCACAATAGAGGCACTCACCGGCCGAGATGCGACGCTGGCGCTCAGCTGCAGAGAGATGTGAGCTGCCAACCTGCATTGGTTCCTCCCCGCCAGCGCCCTCAAGTGTTCGGGAGGGTCCGTGTTCAGCTGAGGAGGCCGCACCGAGGTGCCCCGCGGCCTCATGGGGGTTGTAGTTCCGTGCCGCCCGGCGAGTGCGCAGCCGTTCGTCTACCTTGATGCATAATGACATTAATTCGTCAAAAGAGGCAGGGAGATCACGCATGATCAACTCGTCTTTTAATTCGTCACGAACATTGTTCAGCAACGCGCTTCGTAGCGCTTCCGGCCCCCAGCCGGTCTCTTCAGCCAAAATCCAAAAATCAATAGAGTAATCGGACATGCTCCGCTTACCTTGCTTGAAGTTGAGCAGGCGTAGTGCCGCGGCTTCAGCGCCCGAACCTCTATTAAACACAGTCTTAAACTTAGACAGGAAGTCAACGTAAGTTATATCAGGGTCAGCATTTAGCACAACTTGAGCCCATTTAAGCGCACGGTCCCTAAGGAGTTGCACAAAAAAGGTGATTTTTGCCCCGTCATTATTATGAAAACGTCGTTGCTCCCGGAAGACAAGGGAGCACTGAGCCAGAAATCCAGCACATTTATCTGACTCACCAGAAAAAGGCTCTGGCGTAGGGAGGGGTCCCTCCGGAGATGAGCTAGCCGCCGCAGCTGGGGCCGGGGAGTCCCGAGAGGCTGGATTAGCCGGCTGGGAATCCGATGGCGGTGGGGGGTTTTCCAGCGGAATTAATCGGGCAACGGCCTGCGTCAGCCCGGAGATCTCGTTCCGCAACTGCATAAGCATTTGCTCATGGCGGGCTAGCGCGGCTTCCTGAGCGGCCAGCGCCTGTCCAACAGCCTGACCGACGGGGTCCTGACCTGCTGAGTCCATGATGGCTGGAACGTTCTGACACGGTTTTGTAAACGGACTCAGGCGCAGACCAGGAGACCTTTGCAGAAACTGATAGTGCGTTTATTTACAGTGGTGTCACCGGGTGATTATATATATACAAGGTGCTCGGGGAAGGGGTCCGGGGCTCCAGGGGGAAGGGTCCAAAACCACACTCTTTTCCACTCCAGTCGCTCCTCTCACTCACTCGGGGGTACAAGGACGGGTCCGAGGGGAATCTATGCATACACAGAGAAAATGCTGTCAGCACAAGATCATAAGGAAACTCACAGACTAGACAGATTGCTGAAGCACTAACGCGGGTGACTCAACGTTCCAGCGACGAGTAGTGTAGGTCTGCCATCTTAAAAAGCCCTTCTGATTGTAGTAACCAGCGCCAGGTGTGATGATGAGCACAGGTGTGTGGGCCAGGGGCGGAGCCCACAGTGAGCACCGCTGTGGCCGGGGAAAGAGGGAGAGAGAGCACAAGAACAAAACAAATGTTGCCAAACACGGAATCAACCGGTGAGGCACGGGGACCGTGACAGACACTAGGAAATCTCATAAACTCATAAAGCTAGGGGCCACTGTGTATGCTAAAACTAACACACAAAACTACAGCGTCTGCTCATATATACATATATATATATATATATATACACACAATAAACACAGGAAGAAGAGGTTGATAAAAAGACTATTTTCCCCGAGATCAACCATACTTACCCAGCGTAGGTTCAGCAGCGCTAGCTAACCACGCAGATCTGGGATGGCATCTCTGATAATAGATTTGTTTGTCCCGAAAGGAATACAGATGATTACAGTAAACGCATTTTCCCTTAACAATTGAGAGGAATGTCATCCCTCCTAAACAGTACACCTTGATGGAAATGGAGGATATGGTACATCAGATCCTTATCGTAACCGACAAACGTCAGGAGTAGTCATGATCAGCACCTGTCATGTCGATACTGGAGGTACAGAGAGAGAAAAGAAAAGGGGAGAGAAAATTGGAACGGTAGGAAGGTAGATTTGTGCTATCTTGTAGATGCACGGCTCTCCGGCACATTCTGTCAGACTAAAAAGCGCTGCTGCTGAATTTTCCGTGGCAATCAGCCACCTCCCTCTATACATTGTCTCCTAAGCATACGCCACAGTATATGAACAGAGATAGTCTCCTGTAGACATTTTCAATTACTCTGCACTACGTAGCAGTAGGGGGGATTAATCTGTTCGTTTGAATGCACGCCACACTTAATGGTTTAGCTGGTGTGCCGCGGGCCTCGTCTGTTAGCTGTGCTGGTATACATGTAGGCTTGTGTGTCTCGCTCTCCTATCTTCGTGCTGCAGTAGAAGCCATTTATGATTGCACCACTCTCACATCGAGTTAAACTGAGATTAGACTGTCACAGACGACAAGTCAAACTCCAGACTGATTGTGTAGCTACTAGTATGGGGAAACTTTATAGTTTTAGAAAAGTGACTGAAATATTAAGGTATCAGACTCGAGGCATATTCAAAAGACGGCTATTTTTTAGGTTTATATGGTAGTTAATGTAACAAAAGCTTTAAATGATGCCAAGATTCTATCTGTACCAAAGACTCAAAAGAGCAAAGTACATATGCGTGAAATAGGCATGAAATAGTTTGCTATTTCAATATCGCTTAGCATAGGATGACGATTACCGAGCAGGCGCCACTGGATTGCTGTAAAGTTTCAGCTTGTCACTCTATCAGTGAAGCTGTAACCTCCTCTGCCTCTACACGTAGCTTTGAGTTATTCATTGCCTTCATCAAACTGTTTACTCATTAAGACAGATGACGGACGGCTGTCCTTTTCCCTTGCAGCTATTTGATTATATGAGCTCCGGTTCAGAGTCGAATCAATAACCAGATTAGTTCAGCGCACGCATATACACACCAGCATACACTCACATAGTACCCAGGGCTGTGGAATGAATTCTCGAGTACAACGGTCATTCGGTGTCTATGTGATTTAGCGCTATGCCTTTGCTGCAAGGCAGACGCACGCGCACGTACGTGCACACATACGCACACAGGCAGGCCGTGTCTGAGATGCAGCTGATGGGGGAAACAGTGATTAGATTAGGAAGAGCACTGCCTCTGCTTAGCAGCCAGGCAAGTGTTCCTGTCTCTCCCTTGTTTTCTCTGTAAGTGCTGTGCTGTAGGTTTTGTTCTTATCGTATACCCCCAGGCTGTTTATAGCTTTTTAAATACCTGTTAAACAAAGCCAATATTACCACTTCCAGCCTCAAACCAGTTTTAATTAGACCCACTACTGTGAATTATGCTGAAAATTGAGTTCAGTCAGAGAAGTTTCTTATTCTGTTGGTCTCCCCTTATGGGGAGGTTACTTTTAGCATGACTATAAGGTAGTGCAAGCAAGTAATATGCGTTAGGTTGCGATACCGTAACATTGCTGAATTGCTTATTTTTGACCCAACATGTGCAGGTGGGCACAGTAACAGGGAGAATGTTTGAGAGGTTGAGTGAATCTTGTGTATTTGTGCATGATGCCATATGTTTGTTTATGTATGCACTAGTTTTCCTTAGTGTGTTTTGCTAAAGATAGGAGGCAATCTCACTAAAATGGCTGGTTGCCTGCACAGGTGCGTGGCCGCGTTCACCTGCCAGCTACTTGTGGAGGTGGTGTCCTCGCTCATGACACATGGTGCTGACTCAGTCAAATGAGCCCGCCTGCTCTGCCTGCCTCGTTGTCGGTTTTTGCGTCCTCTGTCCCCGTCCCCACCCGGCGAAAAGCAGCTTCAGCTCAACACGGAAATGAGTGTTGTACAGAAACATAAGCTTTTCCCTGAAATGCAACTCAGAGTAGTACAAGTCTTTGTCATGGCGCTACTGTAGGTTCTGTTGCAGTGTCACAAGTCTGTAAAAGTAACCAAATGTTAACCGAGCCATTGCAAACAGGATTTTCGTATTCTAAAAATGGATGGACACATTTTGTGTCATGTTAAATCACAGCTATATCAGGGATCACAAACACAAACCTATTCTCCACCATCCATGGAAATGAGGTAATTACTTTGTGAATAAACCCCACATGTTAGATAGATACCATCTCCACTAAAACCTTTAACCACATTTACATTTAATTAAGGATGGAAATGGAAATGTAGCAGCTGAGACCATGATTTAGCCTCTTTAATCCACCAAAATGTTCTAGCTTAGGGCCTCGACAGTGATCACTCCCATCAGTCACAGGGATTACAGCAGGACAGACAGTGATGCACAGCAGAGACATCTTGCTGATTTGACTGAGCTGGAAGCTGAGGTGCTGGCCACACTAGCTAGAAGTGGAACAAAGACTGGGAAGCTGTTCATGGGATTTGATGCCCTTCAGGGGAAGACCGCTGTTGGGAAGATGGCACTGCAGTGACTTGCAGCTCAGGGCTGAGAAATAGGGGTCAAAGGCATCAAGCAAGGGACTACCCCTGGCACGGGTGTGAAACTAGAGGAACTGCGATGAGGACCTGAGAGGCGAGGCCAGGGCTGGGGCTAAGGGACAGGGACTTGGACTGACAGGCAAGGCCAGGCCTTCAATTCCAAGGCCCGGTCCCCTGTGCTCGAGGCTTCAGCCAAACAGCTAGGCAGGTGTCCAGCTGATCTCATGCGCCCACAAGGGAGGAACTGCAGAGCACCAGTCACTGGAGCTCAACAAATTGAAGTGTCATCTCCAGAGTCAAGATGCTCACCAATTTTCTGCATGCGTTGGTGCAGAGTTGGGATTCAGCCAGTGGACAAATGGCTTCAGTTCCGCCTACAGTTTGGTTGAGCAAAGGAGACTTTGGCGTGTGTGTCTGTGTGTGTGAATGAGAACGACTGTACGGTATGTATAGAGCACTGCAGGTCCTCAGAGTCTCTGTGCTTGAAGGATGCTCTCTGTATGGAAAATATGCATTTAAAAATTACATATAAGTGATTGGACCAGATAAATCTGAATAGAGTGGAGAAAGTTAGATGACTCCTTCATATACATTCAAATGCAAAGTGTGTCAGTATTTACGTTCAGCCAGACTCTCACAAACAAGTGATACTGAGGAATACATCAGAGCTTCATCATCTGAAAATAAGAACACTGGGTCGTCCTATAATTGTCTGTGAAATGTAGATCTTGAGATACCCCACAGCAATTGGCCCTATCCTATCATCTCCTGACCTCTGACCTTACACAAGTATGTGCTGATTACCCAGGGGCTGCGAGGAAGTGTGTGGGAAAGCTGCATCGATCTCACTGGAAGACTGAAACATCACAAAAAAGAAGAGAGAGGAGAAAAAAAAAGTCAAGCCAAAGTTAAATGAAAAATTGCTTACGTACACGTCTCGCGCGGTCTGGAACATTTATTATTCTGAGTCACACAGAGAGAAAAGAGGTGGAGGAGGATAGAAGAAGAGAAGAATCCATTTGGTAAAGTAGATGCAGATCAATGAGACTGGAGGCAGGCAGGCCAGAGTGCAACAGAGGAAGGGTGTGTGTGTGTGTGTGTGTGTGTGTGTGTGTGTGTGTGTGTGTGTGTGTGTGGGTTGGTGAGTATCTGTGATGTGTCTGTGTGTGTGCTTGCGTGCATGAGGCGTCCCAGATTACTTTCCCTGATTGATCCGGCCCAGCATCCGTCTGACCTGCAGGACATTTCAGAGCTCGGAAGAGGATGGTGGAGGTGGAGAGATGGCGAGAGAGAGAGAGAGAGAGAGAGATCTCCAGAAAGAAAAGGAGAGGAGAGAAAAATAAAAATCAATAGCGCAGAGAGCATTACACGGAACTCGACTGGCCGAGAAACTGAGATAGTAAAGTCGTATTAATCTCTTTGTGTCTCAGTCAGTTTGGTAAGAACTCCAATTCCGTTTCACTTTGTCAGACTGAAAGAGAGTTGAAGTTCGCTTTGTGGTGGCAAGAGGCGGGCACGTAATTAGCAGTGTCTCTGTAGCTGACAGCAAATCCAGAATTTGACCTTATCCATTCGTTTCTCATTTTAAAAACTGGTCAGTATTTTAAAGAATAAAACAAGTTGGAAAAGGCATAAGGAAATGGCAAATTATATAAAGCAAGATGATGAGGCAAAGTCAGATGGTTGCATGCTGGCTCCATTTTGTAGCTGCCAGGCAGTGTGTCTATCAGTGGAGAGATCCTGCAGCATACTGTCTGCTCCACAGTCTCTACAGCCTCCATCTATCCTGGCCAAGTCAGGGTAAATTGATTGTCTAAGCTCTATAAGAGAAGGGGGGGTGGGGGGGGGGGGGGGGGGGGATGCACCAGGCCAGAAAAATAAAGTGGTAGCTTTATTGGCTAAAAGCGGAACAGGAGGGATAAATGTGAAATGGACAGGGAAGGAAGTTAAAACGCCTTTGTCATCTAAATTCTGGTAAAACTGTGCCAACGGTGTCTTAGGCACGTGGAGAAAAGAAATGCGAGCTTGTCTTGTGCATAATATGGAGGAAAAGGTAGACTAAAACGGATGGAAGCTGCGTGTGGGCCTAGTGTATTTCCCAGTGTTAGAGGAAAGCAAATGTATACACGTCTTCCCTGCTGGAGGTGGAAAAGGCTCGTCCTATGCCCAGATACCACTGGCTGGGAGCCCAAGGAGACAGGAAGCACTTTTGTGGCATAAAATATTAATAGCGTTATAGAGCGTATTGATTATATAATAACTTTTCCCAGCATCTGAGCACAGACTGAAATGTATTCCCTGAATAATTGAAAATGTATCCATGAGCAGTTTTTCATCTCAATGGTTGGTGAATGTAATTGCATTGCACTCTTATTCCAGTGTTATTTGAGATTTTATCAGAAGACACACACGTGTGTTGATGTGATAAACGCAAGGACAGTGAGACTACGAAGAAAGATGAAAGTGTGTGTGTGTGTGTGAGTGAGAGAGACTTCCTTTGTTTTATCGAATGGTTGAGCACTGAGCAGTGTCTCCAAAATGAGATGCACTTCTAAGAAAATGTAATATTCCTTTTGCCAGCATTATGCACCCTTCCACTATGCGTTAGCTGTTTAAATTGACTCATGTACATCTGCTTGCTGCTTCTTACATTTTTATCACCACATTTGTACATGCTATGATAACGCTGCATTGTCTGCTTGCTGCGGCACACAGCAATGTAAATTAAAAAGCTTTGCAGAATGGGTGAAAAAGATTTGGATGTTTCACCTCTGCCTAACGTTTCCTTTTTTCAGGGTAGCCACTTAACTTTACATTTATTGGGACATTTGTTTTAAATTGACTGTAGAGTATGTTGCCCTCTGCCCTCCTAATGAGATGAATGCTGGTCCACGATACTGTATGTGGTGGTTTTAAGTTGTGACTAATGTGGGTGAGTTGCTATCCCTCCAACTGCCCACTCTTGACTCTCTTAAATGATTTTAAATACACGCTTACTGGCTTTGGTACATCTGCATGACACTGACATTAGCATAACTAAAAGCCTGAAACACAAAAAAAATTGTTTGTCATTAATTTGTACCAGTCAGATTTGCAGACTATTCAATAGCAACCCTGTGGTCCTCGCCATATTAAAACAAAAGGTGGCTCAACTGATTTTCCCCCCCATACGATCCCAAAAAATCTGCATCTTCGCTTCTGTCAGTCGGCAAGGAGAAGCTATATTTCTTGTCCTCCTTTCCACCCTGACCTCTCTGCCCCTCTGTATCTTCTTTTTCTCTTTTGAAGCTGACAGTTCACTCTCATTTAGACCTCCATTATGCATTCCTGCCTAAGTTTACAAGACACATTGACAACAGAACATGTACAGACTCTCTTCCTCCTCCCCCACCTCTGTCTCTCCCTTTCTTTGAAGTATTGGAAATGTCTTCCCCATTACTCAGCCCTTGCCTTTTCTACCTCCTCCCATCTGATCCCTCACTCCCGCTCTTCATCCCTCTGAAGGAGTAAATGAAGGCAGAGGTCATACCTCCTCTCTTCCTCTTCTCCTGCTAAATTGGCTGTTGTAGCATCTGTAGATAGCTGCAGGCATTTAAGCCCCCTGCTCTGGAGAGCCAGCGAACAGACTTCCTGCTCATTTGTGGCATTTTCTGTCTCTTCAACCACAGTCTTGTTTACCCACAGAGAGCAAGAGGGAAACCCTCATTATAAACCCTGCCAAGGTCATTGCAGTCCCCACACCAATCTGCCAACATGAACACACATTCAGTGTTATTCTGCCGGCTCCGAAGGTGCTCGCGTCAGTTTTAATAAATGAAAGAAATAATAGATTCGGCCACATTTCTGTCTCACCAAATCCAGTGTTAGCATTTGAATTCGTTACTTTACGACAAACGAGAAACTAAACAGAGAGACAAATACGAAAACCTCTGAGCCACCTGTCTTTGTTTTATTACGGCTGATGGGGACTGCAAAGGTGCAACTGTGTTTTTCTAGTGAGCTGCCATTTTCTCAACATCCTCAACCCCTCCACTCCCCAAGTCCCACTACAACCCTAACCTTGTAAAGTGAGTGTATGATGTTGACGGTGGGCTGTGCATCCCTCCCTCCCTGTGCTCCGCTCCATAGGGGTCGACAGAGACACAGTGGCGTCAGGCAGAGCTCCCACAGCTCCAGGGCTGGGCAGAGAAGGGATTGCTGACACAGCCAAAGATGGTAAGGAGACTACTGCTGCCAAATGGATGGCCCAGCCATTTTACACACCCATGAAGTAATATGATCTGATGTTGCACTGTGTTCACATAAATGCACACTGGTCGGTGATGCTGCTGACTGAGACAGTTGGAACTTGAGCAGAGATTGATGGACAGGGTTGCGAGGGTAGAGGGGGCTGTGCACAGAAGAGTGAAAAGCTGACACGTTCATCCTGTGTATATAATTTAGGAAGCCGTTAACGAGTGTTGCACTTTGATGTCTCATATTTTCTCAGTTTACATGGAACCATTTACGTTTTAGTACTTAAAAACAGTTATTTACCATTCCATTAACATGCAAAGCTGCAAATGTGGGCAATTCTAAAAGACATCTGCTTTCCTAAAGTCTTACTCAATTTGCTCCTTCTTATATCCGGCTTTAATTTGATTTTCTCTCTTGCGTTGAGGATTCGAGCAGCCGTTAAAAGTAAAAGCGATACGTCCCTCAGCCTGCGCTTTGCTTTAACTAAACGATGACTATAACGTCACTGGTGTAGTCCAGCCAATCTATTCGATACAGCGAACGGGTATTGATATTTTTCATCCTAATGGCAACAGCTTATATCAGATCTTTTCTAACGCGCTCTCACCTCCGTTTCATATGTTTTCAACAGCTGCATGCAGTTTAGATGCATTACTTTTAGCCAGAAGCGCTGGTGCTGGCTCGACCTCCTACACAAGGAGCAGGATAACTTGTGAGTAAAAGAAGCCGCATCTCGAGCCTGAGAGCCTATGAGTGCTGGCTATGTGTTGTACCCAGTCAGCAGGACATGCAGCGAGTCTGTTCTCAGCACTAGGCTCCACAGTGGGAGAGCAGGGACAGCCAGAGTGTTCACAACCAACATGAAGTGGACTGCTGAGCAGCACAAATGCTGGTGGGCAGGGACAAGGAGAGGAATATAATTGGCTACTGGTACTCGGCAGGTCCCTGTTAATTAGAGGCAGCCATTTTGGTGTAAAAACCTCCTCAGAAAACGTCCCATGGAGTTGAAAGTCTCTCTGACAGAATGGAGCCCAGCAGGGAATGTAAACAGATTTAATAAGGCTCTCTCCAATCAACTCTGTTATGGCTAGATGCTATTCTCTCCTTCCTCTTCAGTCTCCCTCTCTCCCCCCGTCTTTCTCAGTCTGTCTCTGTATCTGTGTTGTGGTAGAGTGGTGAGTGAGTAGGGAAGGATACTGTCAAAAGAACAATTTGCATGCAGCTCTCATCTTGAGAGCTTTTAGACATCTCCCTGTCTGTTTGTTTTCTGCTGTGGGCTTGAGCCATTGTTCTCTCTTTGTATGTGTGATTGTGTGTGCCTTTGAGTGCGTGCCTCTTCCACTCACTGCAGATGCCACAGACTGCGAATACATGAAAGCGTGTGCTGGCGCGTGTGTGTGTTAAAAATAAGAAGATGGAAGCAGATTTAAGGCTGATGTGTTTTTGGTGCTGCTACTAAACACTAGACAGAGGAAAAGAAGGATACTGAATGATAAAAAGAATATTAAAGGTCAGGGAAGAAATGGATGCTTTAACCCATCCAAGCAGCCGTGTCCTATTCCTTAAGATTTTATTGGTCTAGTTGGTAGGAGGTAGAAATACTCACAGTTTTACAGATTCAAATAAAAACCACAGGCTCATTGTATTCTAGTTGTTCTCAACTCCTCATTAAAATGTACTGTTGACTTTTCTAGGTCATCTGTTTTGAATTCACTTTACTTACCAATTCAGCCTCCAAACGAGCCCAATTTTATGCATGCTTAATTATAATATGGTGTTTGTACGGTAACTCAACAGTTAACGGTTTCATCTGCCATTTCATTTATTACCACACGTCGACAGATAAAAGCAGAGCGATTAAAGTACACGCATCGTAAACTATTTCTGGACAAACTGGGAAATTTTTAAATTCTGCTTTGAGATATATTATTAGAACACAGGTTCGGCCTTTTGATAATCCAGAAATAGAGTGAAATACGGCTCGAGTGTCGTCTCTCCTTTGCTAATACTAGCCCTGCTTCCAAGTGCAGGCTGTCTGCGTGTACTTAAGAATAGTTAAAAATAGCCTGGAAGCTGAATAGCTTAGCAGGGGAAAGAAGAGATCTGAGTGATGACTTTAAAAATTTGATTGAATGAGATTAAAGAATATTTGCATCTTAATTTGGGTTTCAGCGTGTTAGGTCATTTGCGGTGCTTTTGCCCAATTTCATGATTTCAAGAGTCTTGCAGTAGATTTCGTGACTCTTTTTGCAGCATCAACATCATTATTGTTTCTAAAAGTAAAACGCTCAAGTGCTTACGTGTGAGTCAGAGTCAAGGGAAACTCATCAGCATTGTCTCCATCTCAAATTAGTTTTTTTATGCTATTAATTTGATAAATAACTATCTTTATGCAAATGTTTATATAAGCTCCCTTTGCATTTTGTTGGAATATTCACTAGGATAAGCATTTGATAAATATAAATGTGTTCTTAGTGTTAGAGAAGCAAAGTGCAATACCTCCCCCTCTGGCTCTTACTCCTTCTCACCCTTATCCCCCTGTTTTCTCACACTTACACCAGGCTCACAGTTCCTCTTTGCACACTTTGATCCTGAGATGCTCTGCAAAAGCCAGATTTGAAAATGCAAACTTCTCTCTGTCACAGCAGCAGCATCAGCAGTCAGATCGCTAGCTGAAGGGCTGCCCCTGTTGCTGCCCCCTCCCACAAACCTCAGTAGCTATCAGAGAACGTTTCAGAGAGGCTTTACTGCCGTCGTGAATATTAAGTTGTTTATCCTCTTTGTGTCTGCCTTTTGTTTTATTTCTCAGTGTTTAGATACGGTGAATGTAGTGTGTGCACTGTTTTCACTGCATATTTAGTTCGTGACTCCGTGCAAGGGTTTACTTATGTTGATCGTGCATTTTAATTACCTGTTGACAGCATTACTGCTCACACACAGGCCTTTTTTTCGCTGATCAAGGCTAATGTCACATTTTTTAGGTCTGAAAAGAACATTAATTAAATAGGACAGCTTTATCACCCTTATCTGTAATGTATATATTCATCACCTAACCGTCAGTTAAAAAGGCAGGAATAAAAGGGAAAAAGTAGTACCGGGACATATGACATGTAAAACCTAAATTTTAATTTTGTTCATATTTTAAGAAGACAAACACATTAGTCACAAAGAAAAAAATAACAAAATTTGTCTTTAAACAGTGCTCACAGGTATTGATCCAACTATGAATCACATCAAATCAAAGAGCACTTTAAGATAATTTGAGACCATCCGTCTGAAACTTGAAGTTGAACTGGAAGTAGACCTTCCAACATGGTAAAAATATGAAATAGAGAATCAAATGCAGCAAATCGAAAAGAAGAAATTAAGTTACAAAAGAATGAAAGTTATAAAAAAGAGGATTTAAAAATAAAACTCAGATTTGAATCTTTCTGAAATGATTTTGAGGGATTTCAAACATCTGGAACATGTAGGGAGAAAAACTGATGAACGTGCCGTCACAAATTTTAATGTATACTTTATTGATCCCCGTGGGGAAATTCCTCTCTGCATTTAACCCATTCATTCAGTGAAGCAGTGGGCAGCCATTGGGCGCCTGGGGAGCAGTGTGTAGGGACAGTACCTTGCTCAGGGGTACCTCAGGGTAGCCGTTAAGTGGATTCAAACCCCCAACCCTCCAGTCACGGGGCCACCATCTACCTACTGAGCTAGTCTAGTGAATGTCTTATAGGCAATGATATTTTAAAAGAAGTTACTACTATTAATACGATTTTTTAAAGCCAAGGGTGTAATTACTTTTTCCACAGAAGAATATTAACTAACTAATATTTACTGTAAAATCTAATTTTCATTGCAGTTGTTTAATGTTGAAATGTCTCATTGTTTCAAAGAGAATCAAGCTGTGCATCCTACAGACAGCAAAGGCTGTAGGATGCACAGTATTTTGGTACAAAGCTCTTTTAAAACATTTAAATAACTTTTCTTTTCATTGAGACTTTTAATATAATTTTTCAAAATCGCATTTTGGAAAATCATCAGAGTCTTGTAAGGCTTACTACACATACAGTGTTGCAGCTACTTAATAAGAAAATGTTGTTAATGATGGCCACATCTCTTTGTCTCTTCCTACCCTTTCTCTGTGTGGTTCCTTTCCTGGTGTATCCCTTTTTCCTCCCTTCTCCAGATCATCAGTAACATGGAGGCTCCAGTGACAAATGGACCCAGTGGAGGAGGAACCACAGCCAATGGGCCAACCAACAACAGCCGTGGCTGCCCCTCACCAATGCAGACCGGCCCAACAAACGACGACAGCAAGACAAACCTCATTGTCAACTACCTGCCCCAGAACATGACCCAGGAAGAGTTCCGCAGCCTCTTCGGTAGCATCGGCGAGATCGAGTCCTGCAAGCTGGTTCGCGATAAGATCACAGGTACAAAACTGAGACTTCTTTGTGGTGCACTGGGATACTGATGCTGTACTTCCCAAATATTAACTTTTTAGAAACTAGGAAAAGATCCCGCTAATTTGGACTATAATTTGAGGTGTGCCCAGTGAGTCTTAAAAGTGGGTTTCACCAAAATAAAAAATACATATGTGATGTAGTCGAAGTAAAAATCAGAGAGAAAATCAGGACATTTTGCAGTTCAATGAGTGTGTTTATATGGACATAAGTATCCTGGTTATTTAAACAGTCCTTTTTTCTGTCAGTGCATGTGAATATGATTATCTTTGCATCTTCATACTACTGACTAACCATGTCCATGATGCTTCAGCCGAGTGATCCCAAGTAAATAGAAAGACAAACAATGGCAACACCGAAAGTATCTGAAATTCTGCACTTTTCAAGTTTGACGTAGTCAGGCTACAGGATGCAGGTTTTCCAATTTCTATAGTGGAGCAAGTCAGGTTAATAATCACAGTGAAGTTATTTTAAAGTGTGATCACAGGTATTAAAACTAAATTTTGTTGCATGTAAATGTCACTGGCATGTAAACGACATCCTGTATTAACAACTGGGATAGTATGTTTATTTTGCACATATGCAGGTATATGCCTGCATAACCAAGTAAATGTCAGTTTCTGAATATGCATTTTAAAAACTAGGATAAGCTTCAAAATGGGCATATTCGTGTCCATGTAAACACACTCGATGTTTGGCCAAAGAAAAGGGGAAATACAAGGTGAATCACTGCACTCTGACTGAGCTGAAGAGGCTTTGCTTTCTCTTCTGAAAATTTAAACTGGACGCGTCAGTGAGAAAGAAGTCCGGCCTCTGCACACATCTGTCAATTCTCAACACACGTCTCACTTTCACGTTGTCTAAGTTTTCCTATATGCTCCTTTAATCTTTCCTCATATTTGCTGTTGTCAAGAAAGTGTGACAACAATAGTAGCTGTTAAGAAAGACGAACATTACAAAGCTTACATCACTGCTCGCACGCTGCGAGATCAAAGGTAGGTGAAGACGCAACAGTCAGTTGTGTGTTGAATGTATACACCTGTAAGAAATCAAATGTGACACGAACACTTCAGAGTTGCACACAAGCCTTCGGTCCGGCGTCACTCGAAGTAACTCGAGCACTTGAGAGAATGCGTTGTCTATAAGGAGAAATCCATCTTTGCCCTCCGTGCGCGCGCACGTGTCTGTGTGTGTGTGTGTGTTCAAGCGCAGCGAATCAGCAATGCAGCAAAGTGCCACATGTTCTCCAGAGGTGTTTAAATTAAGCAGCACTTTGCGGTGCTAATCACGGCTGTAATCTGGGTGTAGTGGCTGTGTGGGTGGCCGTACAGCAGATGGATCGGGGGGGCCGGGGTGGTGGAGCTCTGTGATAATGCTCCATAATGGCTTTCATTTTAGATCCTACTTACTGACACTCTTCTCCTGATAATCTCATTAAAGAGCACTAGGCAGGCAGTCGAGATCACCAAGCCATTCTCGGATACCAAGCCGGCAGCTAAAGGGAAGAGAGTAAACACACACATACACGGATACATATGCAAATATAATCATAGAATTAGAATCCCCATAACAGATTAAGTACAACTGAAAGGCCAGTCGAAATGACAGCTTTGACAGTGAACCGATGACGGCCGCTGACCCGACCGCTGCCGCTTCCTTGCCCATCCTTTGAAGTATGATTCCTCTTTAGGACCATCTTCCTCTTCTGCCGTAATGGGCCACAAAATGGAGCCTGAGAGTCAGATACTCCAGGATAATGGAGGATGGTGTGTACAAAAATAACGCCGGGATACCGCAAGCTGTCATCATCACTATCACCATATTCTCTCTCCACCTGATTTTCCCCTTAAGTGTGATTTTCCGAGCAGCAGCGAGGAACCGAGCTAACAACAGATATTTGCAGAGAGTTTAAAAACGAACCAAATTGCCGTAAACCTACTCGGGCCCTAAATGCAGGACTGTGAGAGAGGTAGAAATGTTTGTTTGCTCACTTCTAAACCATTTGCTCTGCTTCTCTTCTCTGCAGTACAATATCTGTCTGATGACTTAGCATCAACGCAAAAAAAAGTTATAAATAAATCCTGCCCTCCCCTCCATGTCCCCCCCACGGTGGATGCCTGTTTTGCTCTCCCATGGGTGCAATTTTCTTGTGCAAACTTTTAGGCTAACAAAGTGCAGATCCCTTCCAGCAGGGAATGCCAAGAGGCTTCATGCTCTCTCACAGTCATCCAAATCATTAACAGACTACGCCAGGTTTTCGAGAGGGAGGGTGGGAGAGTTAAGAGACCACTTTTTTAGGTTTACATACACCTGTACCCTGCACCCCTCCTCTCTCAGCTGTCATAAATATCTCCATATACTTTTAAGGAAAAAAAAAAAGATAAACTTCTGACTGAAACTTGAGAGCGGTCTATCTTGATGAGAGTTTGGCTCTTACGAGGCATCGCTGCTTTCATATTCTAATATTCAGTATGTGGAACACGAGTCTAGAACAAAGTGTAAGAATTTAAATAAATTCACAGAATTATTCAGAAATGCACTTGGATAGCAGTTTAAAAATTTAATCCTTACAAGATTGAAATATTCCTCCAGTGTATTTGGTGTTCATAACACAAGAAAGAGTGGTTAGATTCCCTGGTACATTTGTATCAGCTATTTCAAATTCACTTTAAGCAAACATTTCTCAGAAAAAGGCAGATTGCTATAGTCCTGGAAGAAAAGGAAGAAAATGTTAAATAGTCAGAAGCTCTTAAAGGATAGGCTCAGTGGTCAAGTAGAGAGTAAACAAAATATTGAGACTTCCTGATTATTATTATTAATGAAAACCGCCAGTATTGTTGTTGCCAGTCCAAAGGAATTAAATTTAAAAAAATCCTTGTATTAATTAATAGATAAACCAGTCTCCATCTGGCTATAAGGTATTAAGACCTTATACCATAATTCATGGATAAGTCTGTCTTGATCAGGCTATAATGCTTATAGGCTGATGAGGACTGACTTATCCATGAATTAATAAAGAAGTTTTAAAATCACAGCGCTTTGGATTTTTTCTCGAGTCTCACCCAATACTAAGGATTTCCACAAGTCTTTCTTTGGTTTCCTTTTTACTTGATTAATCAGCATTTGTGTCATCTGCTCCCCACCACCAGTGTTTGCATTTCAGCTAACCTGTGAGTGCTCGCTGACAAGGTGTGAGCACTCGGACGTCTCAGAGGTATGAGACAGACAGGTCCTCGGCGTCACCTCAGCTTCCTGTGGACTCGCTCCTGTCAGCTCCAATGACGGCAGGACAGTGTGAGGCTCAGGCAGGCGTAGACACTTCAGCTCCGTCTGTCACCCCGGCTGACTTCAGCTGGTAGAAAAGCCACCTCTGGGTGTCTTTGTTGCTCCCCGCACACCTACCTGCTTGCCTGCTTGCACAACTACCTGGTGCTCTCGTAACACACAGGGGATATGCAGGTTAATCTTTTATTTAAGTCTAGCTCACACGCACCTAGCTCCTGTGCTCTTAAAGATATAACATGTTGTTCTTGTTACAGTTAATTCTGTGCAGTAGAAACGTATAGAAATGCTTCCATCAAATCCACAATGGCTTTCAGACTCTGCACTGTAAATGTTTCCACTTATGCCAGTTTGTGTTTCTTCTATTTATTTAAACTCTATTCACCGTCTGAATGCTCTGCCTCTTAGCCATAAGAAAAAATGATACACGGTCCTTTATGGATAGCTTGAAAAGATCCATGCGGACCTTGCACTGCACTGAATCAGCACTCTCAAATATCTACACACGGCCATATGCACACAGAAAGAAATGGAATTGACTGATCCTTGTCAGTAAGGCATTGTTCTGGATCATTTTTCTGCATCAGCTGCATTTCTGGCGGAGAACTGAATGCATTTGTTTTCACAATGACATGGAGAAGAAGAAAATAGCTTTTCATGCTGGAACAAGAATTGATTGCATTAGGAAGGGGAGTAGGGTTTGCAGTGGGGTTATACTTTTATAGGCAGCCATTTTTTTGCATCCTCATTTCGTGCCAATTATTACACTAGCCAAGAGCTCGGAAGTCTTATTTTGTGGGGACAGATTAAATATTTTACTTTTACTTTAAATAGTCGTTGGCCCCGTTCTGGCTGCCTGTGGTGCCGTTTTTATTTTCCCATGCGGCCACAGAATTTTTCAGGTTTTCGCAGTAAACCTCTCACCTTTAATACGCTTCTTTGTGTTTGTGCAGATGAAATACATCGCACCCTGTGAAGACATCCCAAAAGCACATTGACTGAAGCCTTTTGTGCGCACTACTCTAGTCACCTTCCATGTGTTGGTTTTATACATGGAATCGGGGGAGCTGATGCAAATCGTAGTGACAATGTAGCAAGCCAAGCAGATGTTGGCCATGAAAAATAGATGGACTGTGATGTCAGATGTGGAGTAGTTCAAGCTGGAGCACCTCTGACAGACAGCAGCTCGAGAACTATGCACTGAAATCAATTCTTACATAAGGATGCATACATTTTATGAAATGTAGTTGCTAAAAAGCCCAACAAAACCCACTTAAGGTTAGTTGGATTTGGCTTGCTTTGCATGCAGAAGCCGGGGAGCACATTTCCATTGGTTACATACATTTTAACCGCGATCTGCAAGGACGTAATGGTTGCACTTGCATAAGGGGGCAAATTAGATATTCAGTTATATATTTAAATAGATACATTTATGACATACTCGGAGGCAAAGCTAATCGTTTTCATATTTAAGCTATTTTTCTACATTATTACAAGAGTGATAGGAATAAAACACCTGCTATTTCTTTGTCTGACGTTTATACCTTCCAGAAAACTTAAATCACACGAGCGCAGGTTTTTCCGTGTGGTGACAAACCATTACGCACTTTTTCAAATGCTTACTGAAATCATGTTGTGGGAGATCTGGTGTAGTGTTTATATCCCACGTGCAGGTTTCATTTATCTGAACCTGAACCGGGCTGAAGGCTGAAGATAGCGTGAACAAAGCTGACAAGGAAAGAGATGAAAAAAGGATTTGACATCTCCAAAGCCAGGTATTAAGAGACCTGCCAGGCTCAGAGGTGCATACGCAGGCAGACACACATTAAAGTTTCAGAGTCCCAGGTCCCAGAATGTCCTGTCTCCCCCGTCGTAGCACCCTCCCTCATTCAATCTCCTCCCGCCCCCTGCTCGGGACCCAGAATTGGACATCCTGAGTTTGCCTGGCTGCACCACTCCTCTTGTGACCCACACGTCAGACAGCCTCTGTCCCTCCCCATTTCACTTTGAGTGCCCTTTACATGGAACAAAGAGGTTGTGACTGTCCCTTATGCCGACTTCGGATCCAGAGGCCGAATGCGCCTCAAGGCTGGTTAACCTGCCCTCCAATCCTCCACTCTTGAGTGCACTGTGCCTAGGCGGGAGATATACCCAGACAATCGTTTCGTCCCCACAAATGTGAGCCACAAAACTGTTGGTAGGGTGTGACTCTGTTCAGTATCAGAAGGAGCAGGTACAGCAGGGTGGGCTCTACATTCCTGACATAACAGGGTTATCCGAGTCTTAAAGGGGGCTTCTCGTCTCCTGTTTCTCAGCTGTGCAGCTAGCCAACCAGCCCACACACTTCAGGCTTCAGTCCATTGGCCCCAAGGCCCTGGGAGCCACCATGAGGGGGTGGTTTACGTGTGTCTGTATATGTGTGTGTTTGTGTGTGTGTTGGTGTAAGCAGGGCCTTGGGAGCTAAGAGTGGGAGCTTCCTGACTGCAACAGTGGCTGCTACCTTGGCAACCCAGGAGGAAAAGATGTGTTGAATGAGTGAGTGGGAGAGGGATCTACAGTAGATACGTGCGTGCGGGGGATGTGGCTCTGTTTATGAATTTAGTTATTTAAATGGGCTGTTGCCACATGATATACACTTACTGTACTGCTCTAAGGCAGCCGTTTGTTCCCTTTGTGATCATTCTCTGCAAACCCCTTCCCATGCCCTATGCGGTTGAGAGTCTTTAAGGTAACTGAAGTGTATTTTGACATGAAGCTGGTGACAGGGCACCTTTTAAAATGTTGGGGAATGCTGGCTTATCAAAAATAGCACTACCTCAAGTTGCTGCAGCAGCGAGGGTCAAAACGTCAGGGATGAGAGACGACGCAAGCAGCGAATGTGACACATTTAGTTTGACAAATTGAAATGTTTTTTTCGTCCTTTGGCCTCATCTTAAAATGTCTCGAAATTTAAGACTGACCGAGCAGATTTGCCAGTTTCTGTGGAGAGGGAGCCGGTCCTCTCAAGGTATGTTAACGTCATAGTTCTGATGATTCCTGCACACTGCAAATCCCCCTCGCCCTCTTTCATTCCTGTCCTCCCATGACTCAGCTGCAGTCCACAAGTGGAACTGTGGGAACAGTGTTTTTATAGAAAGGCTGTAAGGTTTCCTTCACATAGATGCAGTAAAAATATTTAGATTAGATAGATGTTTTCATAAAATATTTTCACTGAAAGTCACAAACTGCAAAAGAACTAAACACAAAACTAAAGAATTAAATAGGATTTGAACACGTCGGCTCTACAAATTGGTTCGGCTCCAGCTTACATCTGTTTTGACAACGCAGCAGTTTAAATGAACTTTTTGATTAATAGCTGCACTATTCCAGAGAATATTGTGGCGAACAATAGACCACAGATACACTGTAAAACAGAAAGCTCATACAGCTGTGTGTTTCCTTCGGTAGCGTCCACTTCACATCAAAGAGTATAGTGCGTTTGCCTGATGATAGCAGGAGATAGTGATGAAGATGCTTTCATGTCTGCAGTTCAGGGCTTTTAGTCACATAATAGAACAAAAGGCAGAAAATAATAACAGGAGTTTGTTTCTGTGTGTATCTCACAGCAAATAATTGTGCACCATGCGGTGTATCTCACAGTGTCATTGGTGAATACCTTTTTGTCCAACTTGATTATATAGCTCTATATTCACTGAAACATCTACTTGTCTTTGGTGTGTGCCCATTATGTACTATATCTAGGTACTTGTATGTCATTTTGCATAGGTAGTGTGCTTTCACACTTGTATCTTCTGGTGTGTACATATGTATGCGCGCGAACAGGGGAAAGGAGAGGTGAAATTACATAGCAGTGCCAGCAGGCAGGACACCCGCTCGAAGCACACTCATTTTCTCATCTCACACATTGGGAAACCTGCTGCTCCTCAGGAAACAAATAATGGCTTAGTCATAACTCCTCGCCAACACACCAAAGAGCTCCTCACTAGAAATAGCAGTGATTTTTTACCACTGAAAAACATGCCCACCTTCCTATACAATTTATGTCAGATTGCACAAAAAGGTCTACCAAAAGAGTGGAGGTGGGTTCAAATTAGCCCCCTCTCCTTCACTCTGCCATCCTATGTGGTTAGGCTGTTAGCGAAAGTGGACGCGTGGCACAAAACGATAAAGCACTGCACGGGTACCTGAGCTTATACAGTATGTAATGACAGCTTTTGGCAAATGCACAATAAATACCGTTAACAACTTGGATTCCTTGATTTTATATATTACACATGTGCTATTCTGGGACTTGCCATTATTAAATTTACATAATTTTTATTAAGAAGCCTCTTTTTATTGCTGCTAAGCATTTTCTTAAGCCGTTAGAAGTACTGGAGAATTTGCACAAATGGCAGTGTGAGCAGCTGACAAATCAAAGGCAAGTATATATCTTACCTCATTAAAAGGCCATTATGAAGACCAATGCATCATTTGGGTTCTTGGTTTTAATTGACATTTAAAATATATAAGTCAGTGTATCTATTAAGCAAATTGATCAACAGAAGGCAGATTTTCCTGTTAGCTACAACCATGATAGAGGCTATTCATCATGCCATTTTAATAGCTTCTCTATTTTCCCTTTAGATGCACTGATTATGTAATTTTCCAGCAGTATAAAAAGTTTGTGTCTATCAAATATCTCTTTTCAGACTTTTCTCTGGAAGTTGTTACACGAAAATAATTTAAATGTCTCATACGTTTATTCTAAACCGTTCAAACACATTTTATAACATTAAGCTGAATTTTTTTATAACGTTATTGGTGTTTAGCAGCAGTGAAGAAGAACTTTGATGACATAACTAGAAGAAAAGTGGCAATAGACACAATCTTTGGAAATATGTGGCTAGAGTATTAGAAGAATCATCTTTATATTTGGTTTACTTTGGTTTACTCTCAGCTGACCTTGCATTCCAGTAAGTTAACTGGTCCTCAGCCATTTTTAATGCCAGAACGTTGAGGCAGAACTTTGATGCTGTGATCCAAATGTGGTCCTGATCTGCTGAGCAGTGTTGAGGTGTACACGGTAGGTGCTGCGACAAGCTGAAAACCAGCTGTACGGTGCGTTGCTTCTGCATGTGTATCGTACTGCAGGTTACAGATAGAACTGCTCACACTTTTTTATTTATTGCATGGTTCTGCGTGCATATTCACTGCAGAGGATTGAGATTTTTTTCATTGCTAACATTACCCAAAAAACTAAGAAAATGCAACAGCAATGGCGCTCTTACTCACTAGCCACCCACCACTCCACGTATTACTGTCCGGGCATGAAGTCGTACTTTACTACCTGTGTTTGTTTGTGGTGATTGAGCGATTATACGTTTAGATGTGTGCACATGTATGTACATCTGCCAGTGTGGTGCACTGGCATTGCATCTTCTGCCAATCCGTGCAAATTCCAGGCAGCCAGGCAGTTTGCCGGCAGCTCCCTGCTGTTAGCTGCTCCTTAGCAAGCTGGAAACGGTGGGTGGAATCCCCTCCTGGAGATTTTCTGATGCTGCAGGCAGATGTCTCCCTCTGTCTACCCTCCTTTCCTTGTTCACCTGGGGAAAGATGCCAGCCAGTGAGCCTCGTTCCCACCCTCTTCCTTCCGGCCTCAGAGGCCCTTAACCTTGCCAAAGAAGGAGTGAAGACGCGAGTGGGGGCGGGAGGATATGCCAACACCAGCCTGAGCTCGTATACAACATACACACCCAGTTAAAATGCAAACACACGCAAATATCATTTACATATAGTAGCAGCTGCTGAAAACCACAGTCTTCAGAGGTGTAATCAAAGTAAATATAGTGCTGGGTTTGTTGTAAAAGTGTCATCTATTACTCACTCACATGTGTGCTTACCCATATTTCCACACCAACTTGTGCACACACGCATGCATGCGCACCTCCCACACTGTGACTGCCCCCCCTCGCAGCAGTAGCATCCATGCTTGCCAGTTTGGCCCCATTTGTCTGACTGGATGACTCAAACAGCCGGCCCATCTCAATGGCGCTGCACGAGTGCTCTTTGCCAGAACCTTCTGGTGGCTGTGCTTGTCGAACCTCAACATTTCTTGTTGAAGATGAGGAAGAGGGGTGAGGAAGGTGCTGGGAAAGTGAGCGAGAGAGGTAGAAAACACCAAAGAAGAGTGATCTCCGTAGCAGGCACTTAACTGTACCCATCTGGAATTTCACTGTAAATTGAATTGATGCACATATGAGCAGTCGTTATTAGAGACACTACTGGGTTATTTAGAATACAGTTTATGGGCAATTTTGCTATGCTTTATTTTAATTCATTCAGTTAATTACTTTTGCCAAATGTTCTCTTTCACTTCATTATACATAGTCTCTTGTGTACACTATTTAATAAAACATTAGAAGCCCCAAAAATAATTTCCCAGCTATGCTTAATTTTCTTAACTTGCCACCTGATGTCAGCTGAGAGTCAGAGAGGAAGAAGAGAGCGAGAAGAGGATGGTTAGTTATAAATAGCAGTAGTCTCCCCAGGATGGCAGGTTTTTAATTAACAATAGAGTGTCTGATAATCCACAGTTAATCCAGAGGAGAAGAGGGAGGAGAGCAGAGAAGAAGAGAAAATCATCAGCTGTTTGATGTTAGGACTACAAGTCCCTCCTGGCCCTTACACTGCTTGCTTCTGAGCTGTTCTGCGCCGTGATATCCATAGCCCAAATGTATTTATTTTGTGAAACAGCCATGCTCCATATTTTGTGATTCACTTTGTCTCTGACTAACCGCTGTCTGTTCCCATTAGCATGAATATGTGCATGCCGCTCTTCTTAAACTGCCTGGGATTCTTTGTGCTTGTGTGTGGCGTTAGTGGATGGGGGCTGTTTGTGGAAAACTAGCCGACTGAACGCCCCGACGGCTAGAGGCGTCCGCTTAAAGTCCTAAGCGCGTTGAAAGGCTTGATCTGTTGGGGAAACACTGGGAGATGTCAGGCCCGCTTCACTCTCAAAGGGAGTCTGCTGTCTAAGACACTTTGAGCTTGGAGGGAAGTGGGGGTGGTATTTTTCCTCTCGTTTTGCACAGCTGAAAAGACAGTAACAAATATGTTGTTTGTACCTTCTATGATACTTTATTTGCTTAGGCTGAGTTTCGCTGTCATAATTCAGAGAGAATTTGAGTAACATTTATCGCATTATATTTTAGGCATTCACTAGTTGACACATATATTTTGAGTAACTTCAGATGGATGCTTCGGCGCTTTAAATTCCCTCGAGCTCAAGAACACGAGTACAATAAAAAATAATAATGAGAAGTGCAACAATAAGAGCGTAACACACCAAGTAAGACTGTTCTGGCATGAAGTAACACATAGGTTCTTTCTTGTTTGTTTATTTATGTGCATTATTACACCATAATTAACTAGCAATTTTTTTTAGGTATTCAGTGTGTTTATTATGCCTTTATTTTCATATAGAGAGACCTGGAAAGACAATGGCTCACTCATTAAATGTTTTAGAGCACAAATCTGAACAGCCGTGGCAACAAAGCAGCCTTCACGTGACAAAAAAAGTCACATCAAAACTCGCGGTGCTCCAGGCAGGAGTCGCTTTGATCTTGTCGGCAGTAACGACGGCACATGTATGTTGTGAAGGATTTTCCAGGCACACATGCATGTTGTCTCAGGTTAGCAGGCGGCTTGTTCCAAAGAAAAGCACCACAACAACTGGGTGTTGTGGTAATGCTGTTTTTTTTAATGCACAATCAAAATAAAGCTAATTTTTAAAACAACTTCATTTCTAAAAAAAACAAACAAACAAACAAACAAAAAAACCTAAATTTTAAAAAACACAAACAATTACAGGTCATTTAACCCCTGTGTTGATATCACTTCCACCTTTCTCAGATGCTGTGGCCTGTTTATTTGTTATTTAATTTTTGTATTTAACCTTTATTTAACCAGGAAGATCCCATTGAGATTAAAAACCTCTTTTTCAAGGGAGACCTGGCCAAGATAGGCAGCAGCAAGTGTCTCACAGTTACAAAAATTACTCAGTTAAACACAGGCAGCAGCAACACACATGCAAAAATAAATGAAAAATACAAAATAAAATTCTGTTAAAATGACAAACAATCTAATTGAAACAGTTGCATGTCATGGACTTAGCCTCAAGGATTCTTAGTTTAATTTTAAAAACACTTGATGAAATGAATTCTGTCATTTTCCAGTCGTTCTGCAGTTCGTTCCAAGCTGAGGGTGCTAAATGGACAAAAGCTCTTTTGCCAAATTCAGTTCAGGCAAATGGAACAGAAAGTAACAAGTAACCTTGCGGACGAAGACGATAACGACCAGCATGTTTCATTGCAAGCAGGGAACATATATAGGAAGGCAGCAATCCAAGTATTGCCTTATATATAAAACTGTATAGCACCTGAACTCATATCATTAGTATGACCATCCTGCAGTTTGGCATTGTCTTGCTGAAAAGGCAAGGCCTTACCTGAAACATAAACACCTGGATTGTGAACACATTTTAAAATGCTTCCTTTCTTTTTGGCATTTCAGGACAGAGTCTGGGCTACGGTTTTGTCAACTACATTGATCCAAAGGATGCAGAGAAAGCCATCAACACGTTAAATGGACTCAGACTTCAGACCAAAACAATCAAGGTAAATCACACCACGCATGCCTATGACGCAGTCTGTTACATAACGACCAGACAAGCAATAAAAGTAAGAAAAGTGTTCTTTGGACAAAAAGATTTGAGTAATTTAAAGTTGTGGAGGTCGTGTTAAACTTAAATTATAAGACTTCCTTCTAATTTCTGAGAGCCCTTTTAGATAGTGATGCTGTTAGCGGATGTGCTGGAGGGTGAGATGGGATTAACATCAATGAGCGTCAGAAATGAAAAAGACCATCTAAATCAAAGAGACACATTAAAAAAAAGCTTGTGACTATGGTTGATATGCTAATTGCTTTTTAAATGTCAGAATGTAAAGGTGAAATTATAGATATCTCTGAATAAAAGGGAAGAAACACATCAATCATCATATTGTCCAAAATAATTGAGGGTTCTGTTATTGCATTCTAAATGGCATGACTAATCTGCAGGCTCGATGGTGGTTGTCACAGCAGTAATATCAGCCTCAGTACTGCGCTGTCCTTCCTCCAAACACATTTTAAAGAACCCTCACAAGTAATAGTTTGAGCAGATGTTTTACAGTGTATCAATCCTCCTGTTAATCTAATTTTCTCCCCTCATATCCTCTGCCGTCATCCTCTGTGCTCTGTGCCTGCTGATATGTTGTTTTAAGCTGGGCAGTAATCTGTTGCTCTGTGGTAATCCCTGGATTCTTTCTTTCTGTCATCCGATCTAATCTAGTCTAATCTAATCTAATAGGATGGGATTAGCCTGTTTGCAAATAGGGAATCCCACGGGGAATCCCTCCATTCCCTGGACAGCATAAACTGTCTGGCTTGGTATCCAATTTAAAAAATAAGAGCCTCATATATATTTTGTGCGTGATGTCTAAAATGTGGATTTTATAGAGTAAATGTGTTGTATTAGTGAATATATATTTAAAGATGAGATGTTTACGGGTTGATGTGTCCACGTCTGTATTTTTGCGTGTGTTCCACCTAAGCTGCGCTCATAGCAGGGCTCTCTGAGAGACATGCCTCCTTAAAAACCAGAGTGCCAGCTTGTGTGTGCGACTGCACAAATCCCCATTAGAGGAGCACCGCCCTTCAAAGTAGCTTTCACTATCAGCTAGTCCAAACAGTTGCTAAACTGCTTGTTTTTGAGTTATTACTTTATTGTAAATCCTTTATTTCTTTCACTTTTTTCCTCCCTAGCTTTGTTGCGTATTAGCTCTTTTTAAGGTTCCTCCAGCGCTGTTTTGTAAAAGTAGTAATAAATATTCAAATCATTTGTTAAGTAAGAGGATCTTTAAATATTTAAAAAGATTTTTAAAAGGAATTTGCATGCCTTTTAAAAATGCATGCATATGCCATCTTGTGTCTACAATTTACAAGACGAACTGACGAATCAAGTTACAGTTTGCTAGTATTAAAAATACTGCAAGCTGAATATTGTGTTTGCACAACATTCATAATATTCTCATAGATAGAGGCATTTTTTTCCAAATTGAGAAATGCAGTTAAACAATAGAACATCGAGGAAAGCTGAAAATATATAATATGATTTTGATTATTAATACTGCAACAGACAATTTGCCAGGTAGACTCATGAACCACAGTCGTGCATTTGAATCTGACTAACGTGCCTGTTTGTTTTTATCAGAGATGCTTTTTGAATCTCACACAGTGTGTAGTGCTTTTAAGTAAAAACAAGCTTTTTCCGAATTTTAAAAAATGGGTAGAAGTTGAATTTTGTTTACACAGTGTGCATTTTGTGAAGTCTTTTATTATAGCAGTTTGAGTTCACAGATTTTCACTCTCACACTCTCACGACACAAGAGGTTGCCTCAAGTGGTTCGTGAGATAAAGGCGGCCTTCATAATGACAGAAGACAACCCTGCATCTCTGTCTAGCGCTATCTCTTTTTCACACTTCATTTCCTCCCTCCCACTACTCTCTTTCCCTGCTTTCTCTCTCCACAACAGACTGAAAAACCCTAAAGGTAACAAGGTAAATTAAAAGGCAGCGCGGTAATTCTAAAATTAAGTTTGTCGCTCTTTCATGTCACACCCTTCCCACTCTCTGCCACTACACTACTAAGGAAACGCTTGGCCCAGAGATTCACATGCTCTCAGGCGACGTGTCTCTGTGAAGCGTCTTCGAGTTGGTTTTGCTGCCGCCGTTTCCTCCACCATGACACCTCAGATTTTGTCAGCAATGGCTGCAACGCAGCTTTCCTAGCGAGGTGTGAGGGGGAGCAGAAAGCCAAAGGTGAAAGGAGCTGACAGTGACATGCATGCACATAATCTGAGACACATTTATACTCACTTTAATCTTCACACTTACAGTTTTTCTAACTTTCTTGCACACGCGTACCCACTTCTGCGTCAGACACGCAACGCACCACACTTGTACACAATACCGCTTACAGCTTGAGGAGGTGTTGATGGATTAGACATCTGGAGTTGGCTGACAAGGAGAGAAAATGAGGGAGAGCTGTACAGAGGAGAAAAGAGGAGCAGAAAAAAGAGGCAGAATCTGGAAGAGAGAGAAAGAGGAAGGAAGCAGACTGAAAATATTCAGGCAGCGGAAAGGAGAGAGATTCAGAGGGAAAGAGGAAGACAGAGGAGAGGCTAAAGACGAAGATGTGCGAAAGAAAAGTGAGACATGGGGAAAGCCAGCTGTTCCCAATCTTATTCTCTCACTGTAAGAGTTCAGAAGGATTTCCGTGCTGTTGCTCAAGGATATGACTGCATATATCCACAATATTTGCCTGACTTTAACCTTATTTGATGACTTATGTCTCCACATGTCAGAGGTAATGAAAGTACTGCAAGGGAAAGCTGCTCCAGTCAGCAGCGGTAGTAATGGGATTTACACAACTTTCACCGCAGCGGTTCGACAAATGAAGATGGTGTTGAAGTTCACTGGTGGAGAACTTGTGGCGGGAGCTGCGCAGCACAGTTATTCAATTCCAGGAATTAGATATGACATTTACAAATAGCATCTTTAGGGAATGCTAATGCATTCACTAAAAAGTCTAATGAAAACTGATGCCTGCCACCAAAACATGTTGGCTCTAGCCTTTTTTTATTCATTCATATTTTCACCCAGAACAGCATCAGTAGCGTGATTTTGTCTTGTAGTTATTTATTGGACAAAGTCAGAATCCTCTTCTCCTGGTTGCCTGAGCTGCCTTTTCAAAGTAAAACACCTGTGGTTTCTACTCAGGGGAGCAAAGTTTCCATCTCCTTCTGCAAAGACTGGGGGAGGCATGAAGTGTTATCTCTCCAGTGTTCTAAGCAGCTAAATCTTTTCCTAACAATGATAATCCCTAAGGCAAGGTGTACTCAGAAAACGCAGTCACATTTTCCTCCCTGTGGATCCAGTGATCCGCATCCTTGCCCATCCACAACACACACGCACATAAAAGCCTCGCACCTCTAACGCTATAATCTTGTTTATGATTTTTATGCGTAATAAAGCAGCAAAGCTCTAATTTATTTATAAAAGCCCTTACACTGTGTTCTTTTCCCCACAGGTGTCATATGCGCGACCCAGCTCAGCCTCCATCCGTGACGCTAACCTCTATGTGAGCGGCCTGCCCAAGACCATGACCCAGAAGGAGCTGGAGCAGCTCTTCTCCCAGTACGGACGCATCATCACCTCCCGTATCCTTGTCGACCAGGTCACAGGTATCCATGGGGCAGCACCTCTTCTCCCTTTCACTTTAACACCGAGGCACATGAACCCATTATAAATTGATACTCTCTTGTTTATGTGGAAGTTTACAGAATTTCCCCATTGCCTCGTCATTGCCTTCTCTATTTTTAGCGAAAATAGCAACCGTTCGTGCTTTATTCTAAAAACATTTTTGTGTCACATTTCACTCAACAGTGTGACCAGATTCAGGAATACTGAAATAGCATAGTTCGATGTTTTTCATTATTTATTTCAGTCACCACTGGACAAATCAAATAAAAATCCTGTGGTTGCAGTTATGAGGTGCTGTGCAGTCAGTCAGATAATAATGTAATTTCCAGAGGAAGCTTCATGCCACTTAAGCTGGTGTTGTCATGTTTTCCTGTGATTGGCACACCAGTGCAATGACAGCATTGATGTGACCGAAGAGAGCATTTATTAATTTGTATTTTGCGCTTCTTTACGTTCATAAAAAATGTTGTGCAGATACCCAAAACCCTTTTGGCCGTAGAAGTCGTGTAAGTAAAGAACTTGTGAAAGAGTCACAGAAATCTGAATCAATTAATCAAAATAAAGTCTTGAAAGAAGAATCTTTTTCTACAGCTGTTCCCAAACACGATGACATCTGTCATAACTTTTTTTTAATTCAACAAATTCAACAAAAATTCCAACTACAGGAGTTCATAAGATAATTTTTTAGTACAAGTGAAAAATGTTCTCATGCAGCTCAAATTAGTAAGAAACTGTTAATTAAAGTAATGTGAGTCATGTTATGATGTGCAAATGTGCGAAAAATATTTTGATTTCGGTCGTACTTCCAGCTCTAGTGAGTAAGTGACCATAAGAGGTAATTTTTCTGCATGTGACCCCTGCTTGGGATGCCACTGCAAAAATAGTAATTACATGAGGGCATGAATTGCATAGTCTCATGCTCAGTTACACATTCCACTACATCCAGAACGCAGGAATGAATCACATCACCCCATTGTATTGCAGAAGAACCCCTCCAGCATTTCTCTTAGATCCATTTCAGGATGTGTGTGTGTGCCTACAGGCTCCAACCTGCTCCAGTGTTATTTGCAATGTGTACTGATGAAGCAGAAAGGGAGCAGCATGCTGTAAGCCACACTCATTTGCCTAAGCAGAATAAATCACTGCTGGCAGTGAAGTCCACGCCTGTCTGTATGCACTGAGCACAGGAGGAGAGGGGAAAGCAGAGGAAGTGAACACAAAGGATCGGAGAAAAGGAGAATGAGAAAGTGCAGATGAGGACGGAGAAGGCAGAAAAAAAGAGGATGAGCAGAGACGGGGAAGGAAAAGGAATGTGAAGTGAGAGGAAGCAGAGAAAACACTATGAGGATGGAAACGGAAGTTAAAGGTGGAAGAGATATACTGCCTCATCCATAAACACTTAGATGATGGGGCAAATCTCTTGGCCATCTCTTAACTAACAGACCTGTCACACCACCGTCCAGCTTAAAGCCAGGGGAGTCCCTGTAAAACACCACACGGCTGCAGAGCAAGGCGACATCTGCTTAGTAACAGCCAAATGTGTGTTTTTGATTTTTAGATTTTATGCTCAGGACACATGCCATCGTTAAAACAACTCTCAGTGCATTCGCTGAAGGCTAGGTTCACAAGAGGCTAAATTAATTATTGTAATCATTCTTGTCTAGCACAGGATCAGTTTAAAAGTTGACCGCTTAGCATGTTCAAATGTAATGCTGCAACAGTCAAAAAAGAAAATACAGCCTCTTTAAAATCTAAGGTTTTACATATCAGGGCATAATAAAACCTTGCAGTCATTAGCTGTACCTAAAATAAGATAAATACAACCTCAGATTAACAACAAAATATGGGATATTACATTTAGTTAACAAAGACTAGATGCAATAGCAGAGTGAAAAACTAAGTCCACACTTAGAGGGTAAGTAACAGACAGGTGCTGCTAATCAAATGCACTTGATTAATCTATCATCAGCAAGTGTGAGCACCTCTATAAAAGTAGCAGTTTTGGCAGTTTGCTGGTCTGGAGAAGGATGCCAAGAAGAAAACACATTATCAATGGTCTTAGAGAAGCGATTGTTGCTGACCATCTGCAAAGGGTTGTTAGAGCTTTTCCAAAACCAAAGTCAAACCAGTCAAAGTTCATCATTATAAAGTGAGAACGATTATTCATAAGTGGAAAACATTCAAGACAGTTGCCGATCTGTTCGGGTGTGGATGTTCCAGCCAATTCACACCAAGGTCAGGCCATGCAATGCTCTGCACAAACCCAAGAGCCACATCTCAGACTTTAAAGACCTCAGTTAGCATGTTAAATGGTCAATGTCCATGGCAGTGAAATTTGAAAAGACTGAACAAGTGTGGGTTGTTTGAAGTTGTTGCCAGGAGAAAGCATCTCTTCTCTAAAGACTGGAACAATGTGCTTCAGACAGACAAGACCAACATGGAGATGTTTGGACATAATAATTAGCTCAAAGGGGGAATGATTCGGGCTTGTTTTGCAGTCGCTGACCGTGTATTCCTCTGCATACAAAGTATTCTAGAGTCAAATGTGAGGCCATCTGTCCAACAGCTAAGCTCAGCCAAAATTGAGTAATGCAACAGGGCAGTGATCCCCAAAGCAAAAGCAAATCTGCACCAGAAAAAAGAATCAAGGTGTGCCAGTGGCGCTGTGATGCACTATCAAAGCGCCACTGGTAGGTCTCACCTAGTGAGACCTGCACTAGGTCTCAGCCTGATTGAAATGCTGTGGCGGCACTTTAAGAGAGCTGTGCATGAGCAAATGCCTGCAAATAAGTTCTCCGCAACAATGTGAGAGACTGAGAACGTCGTACAGAGAAGGATTATAAAACTTGAACCATGCAGCGTACTTCTTCTGCATTTTTGTTCAGCAATTAATGACACGGTGTAATATGTCATGTGTTTTTGTTCACCTGAGGTTGTATTTGCCTAAGTCTCTAAGTCCTGATGAGAACTCGATGTTTTATTATGTCCTGTAAAACCTTAGAAGTAAGAAAGTTTGTTCTTTTTTTGCATGTTTGTTCAGTACAGTAGTTTGAGGAATATCCCATTTCTCTCTCCTGCACACAGTCCCTTTTTTCACACATTGGATGAAAAAATCTAATTAGACCCCAGACTGAATCTTTTTTTAATGATGCCTGGAAAACTGGCTGTTGCGTTTGACAGAAGGCGACGCTGACATCACTCGTCTCGAAGAGAATATCAGAGCTAATCGGACAATTTAAGGCAAACAAGCTATGCTTATCCGCATCGTGTACAAGATGAATATAGTACAGTAAATGAAGACTGGGAAAACAATCCTCACATGCACTCGTGTAAAAGGTATATTGGTCAGCACACTCAGCGCACACAGAGAGCAGGAGGTGGGTTTTTTTAGTCTGTGAACACCCTCACTTACAATAATTGCTATCCTAACTACTGCCCTGGCCACCTGCCTCACAATTGAAATAGACACGTATTATATATGCACACACAGACACAAAGATTATGTGTGAGAAAGATGTTCTTCAAGGTGGCCCCAGAGGGTTAAGGATCAGCTGGAGAAATGTTAATGATTAATTAGATGTTAGAGTTGCTGGTGATTAAAAACATGGAGGACTTTAGAAGGGCCCTGAGACTAGTATGCTGGCAGCATTGACTCATCTTTTTCTTCTCTCTGTTACTGTACAGGCATACGCATACACCCACCCACACACTCACTGCCATTAAGAGAGAAATGGGCTGCAAATTAAAACTCTCCTGTGACTGCCAAAATGTAAGTACAGAACAAGAAAGAGGAGAGACTCAGAAAGGCAGCGAGAAGGATAGAGATTTGTGCTTGGTGTCAGACTGCTTTTTCGTTCAATGAGTGGATCGCTGTCCTGTTAGCCAGCCGCAGGATGTCCTGATGTCGGTTGTGTCATGGTGACACCTCAAAAAAAGTCCTCAAAACTTTAGTTTTCCTGGCTTTAGGGGCATATTGATAGAGCGTCGTTACAGCGCAGCACCTTGAAGTCGACAGTGAATCATCAGCGTTTCCATATTTATTGAATCAGTGACCTAATCGGTATCTAAAATTCAATTCACTCAGTGATTCACTCTTTCTGCTAAACCGGGGATGGATTTGAAACACAGCCTTACCCTGCTGATGTAAACTGCATAGGCTTTATACAGGAACAAATCACAGACATGCTGCATAGAGCTGCTGAAGTAACGAATGTTCTGCAGTGACCATCAGCAGATGGGCTGATGATCTCCAGCTCCTGCTCAGCTAAATTGGGAACATGAAGTCTGTTCTGTAAATGACCCTCCTCATCAACAGGATGCACCCTGCAGTCACTCTTCTGTTCTTGAAGACATGAAGGAACTTTATCACTGTTAGCATCATTCATGGACAGAGGCAGCTGAAGCAAAATTCACCAAAACTGGCAAATTGCCCCAAAGACTCAGGGCGCGAAGGCAACATCGACTCGACAAGGGTATCTCTCCATCTCTCCCTCGCCATCCCCCTTCCTCTGCCTATCGATTTCTTCTGAATGGATAAGCATATTGTCTCTTTATCAGCGCGCATAGCGCCAGATTCCCCCTCCCGCCTTTCTGTCTAACCTTCGGGGAAGGCGGTCAGGCCGTGATTTTATGTTCTGACAGCTGATTTGAGCTAGCCTCAAACACACCAATCTGAAACACATGCAATATCGGAGACCTCTTCGGATCAATAGCTGGCTATTCCTAGGTCTTCATCTCGTATGCACACAGAGGTCAATGCTTACCTGATCAATGACTGCAAATACAATTGATCTGGAGGCACAGCTTTTTCAAATGACAGCCCTAATGTGAAACTAAATTGCTGCTCATTGTGTGTAAGGACCGACTGTAAAAAGGCTGATGCCACATTTCTCTTCGTGTGGGATGGAAGGAGGTAATGGAGAAAAGATTCCCATGGTAACAAGTAGCAAGCATTAATTCTGTCATATAACTCGTGATGGGGATTGCCTGTGATACTAATAGGTGCATCTTGCACGCACAATGAAATTATATGTAATATTTAGTGAAAGTTGTATGATAGGCAGCAAAAAGAAGCATTAAACTGAGAATGTATAAAAGCTTTTTTCGACAGGCAGCATCACAAATATGCAATGCTAGAGTTGAAATTAGGTTTATGGAGGTATTAAAAGTCTGACCACGTTCAGTGTGCATAATGCTGCACAGAACAGGACCTGTTTAGCCAAAATTATAATTTAATCAGAGCTATTTTAGTTTTACCTGAAACACCCTTTTTGCCGGTGACTTTGGAAAGGAAGCCAGAAAGAGCGCAGTTGTTGCCCCCTGCAATGTGGCATTTTTAGATCAGAAAAAGAGAGAAAAAACAACAACAAGAGAAACAAGAAAGATTTAATTTTTATTGTCTCACAATTTGTGATCAGACAGCCTCAACCGTTTTGAAAATGTGCTCCCAGAAGGTCATAACCGAACGTTTTTATGTTTTCAGATGCATAGACGTGATGCGTGGAATTACTCTGCAGCAGCCTGGAGTTGGTTGCTCATGATATAAACACAGTCCTCGCGGTGCATATGCTTAAAACGCTTTAGCGCAGCCCATTTCTATTTAGAAGCTGCAGACCGAACACATAATATATTTCCCCTGCTGCCATTAGATCGCTGTAAGCATTTAGTCAACTGGAGAAAAGCTTTTAGAGCTGTTGTCGATGTAGGGAGTGATAAAAGCCATCAAATAACCTAGAGTACAAACTTGCTTTTCACTGGCATCATCTTTGCAGTTAGATTGAACTTATAATTTTGGTCTTGATTTAAATGTAAATATTAATTTGTGGTCTTCAGCATTATTCTGTAGTTTGTATTTACAGCCGAAACTTCAGCTTATGCTTTGCTTGTCTTTCCAGTCAGTGCCTCATTTGCGAGGAGGACGACTGCTTAGTTCCCATTTCTTATTCGTTCTTCTCATACCTGCACTATATTTACTGGTGCATTACAACAATACCTTTTTTTCCTCAAAGGAACTGCCCTTTCTCTGCACAGTTAGTATGTTCTCTCCTCTACTGACTTGAATAATGAATGTTCCTCTACAGACTGACACCACACTGATTCCCTGTTCTCTGTCTGTCCAATAGCAGAGAACAGAACGGTCAAGGTGATATGAGCAGAGAGCTGCTTCCTGTAGATGGGATGACTGCAGCCTTGACTCACGTTATCATCTCACATCTCTCTGCCTTGAGTTTGTTTTTCCTGTAATCTTTCGAGTGCGTTCCATCTCTGTGATAGTCGACACACACACATACAAAACCACATATAGATATGCACATCAATACATGCGTACACACACACCAGACAGATGGTTGGAGCTCTGCTCTGACAGAGGCCAAAGCACAGGGCACCTCCACTCTTCAAAGTCTCTGAGCCTCTCTTCTCACTGCTTTTTTAAATGCCATCTGTACCCAGGCAAACTAATGCTACTTAAAACAAGGACATTGCATTTTTTTTCCTGCCTCTAATTAGAAGCCAGTAGGAAGTTTCTTTCTGTCTCTGCCATATTAAAAATCTCTTGGAAAGGCAAGTCTAATCATTTGATACTCTTGGCACACAATTGTACGTCAAATAAAAATAAAAGGAGGGGAGATGGGGAAACAGAACACCGGAAAACAACAAGATTTTGCGTATGCATGCGAGCACTGGTGCATGCATCTGCCAGAGTGGGCCCGCTTACAAGAATACATTGTGCTAGATGGATGTGTGTGAGAGACAGAGAGCTAGAGAAAGAGGGAGAAATTCTGTATGTGTGTGTGTGTTTCATTATCCAGCAGGCAGGTTTCTCACCTCACTTTTTTCTGGTCCCTCAGAGGAGCAGTCATTTCTCTCTGTCAGTCAGTCAGTGTTTGGGGAAATGATAGTGGGTTTTAGAGAAAGAGCGGCTTTGTTTGGGAAGGAGCAAGCAAGAATAGCACTGTTTCCTTTCATCATCATCCTTTTACTGTCACCTCCTAACATTCTCCTCTATTACCTTTTCTCCTTTTGTCCTTTCCTTCTTTACTTCTCATCCCCCCCTCTTTCCCTTTCTCCTTTTCATTCCGGTCTTGCCCATCCCCACCCCAAGCACTCGCTTCTCATCCCCCATCCTCACTCCTTCTGTTTCCCCCTCCCCGGACTGAGGCAGCGTGTTATTAGTAAGGCAGCCAATGTGCCTGTCGGTGTGTGTTAGAGAGAGATAAGCACAGGTAGAGAGAGTTACATAAGCCTCTGTTGATTACTGTGGAGGAGAGGGAGAGCAAAAAAAGAGAGTAAGAGGTGAGAGAGAGTGAGAAAGACCGATTGGTGTACCTTAGTAAGTACATTGTGCTCTAATGTTGCCTGTATGGCTGGCTGGTGGGTGATAAGTAGGCCTAGGCTTCTGGGGCTGGTTGAAAGGACAGTCATTAGGTTGGACTTCGTAGACTGGCAGCTTGCTTCATAGATTGCGAGTTTGTTTTTGTTACTCTGTTTAACCGGAGACAAATAAACCTTTCTCAAGGTTTATTACATTAATATGGCATGACAGAGTGGTAAAAACAGAACAGGTGCATGGATTTAAGAAGCTGTTTTTATCTTTCTTAAAAATACCTGCATTGTTTTTCAAGGCTCGTTATATTCTACCAATTTTCACCAAGGAGCAAAACCGGTAAAGAAGCAATGCTGCTACGTATTATCTGTAGCTTGTTCGCCAGTATTCTCTACAAAAGTTAACATTTTAACGCTCCGCGCTATTTGATTGGATCGCTTTTCTTTCCTATCATAAACACGGGCATTGTAGTTTATTTTGACCAAATCCTAAATGCACCATACTGCTGCAGTAAGTATTAACTAGCTTTCCAGCATGTATTAATCCATTGCTGAATATAATCCCCAACAATTACAATCTTTTAGTCCTCGCTGAGTAACACTTTCTAAAAACTGCAGAGCTCTGCTGTTTTAGGAAAATGCTCAGTGCTTTATTATATATTTGTGACGCAAACCCTGGAAGAAATGAGCTTGGGGCTCTGTGTCACAGTCGGGGTGGGAAGGTTGAAAGCTACGAGAGACTTTGGGTATTTTTAATTAAATTTTCTGAAATAAGGAAATCAGAGAAATGTAATCCTTATCATTTCACAAGGCGGTGGAGATCTAACAGATGTTGAAGTGAAGGCTGTCTCACTGCAACAGTAATTGGATTCAGAACACATTTCACATATTGACACCCCAATGGGATGTTGGGTGAACTTCGTGGCACGGCAGTACGTTCACTATTAGACGCACTGAGGAATTATGAGAACTCTAAATTTTAAGGCTTGTCAATAATTTTGCTGTGAATATGGCGAAACCCATTCATTCTGTTTCATTACATGATCTGTGAGCATTCTTGACTGAACAGAGCCAACAGACACAAACAGGCACAAGTACAGCATGTGCACACATTTTGCTCGGTAAAATTATGGGTGATGAGGTTTCCTGCCAGCTGACCTTTCTCACCTACTTACAATGCTACTGTGCAACCTCAAGGACAAGAGTAGCTGGTGCATACTTAAAACAAACAACAGAATACACACACAAATCTTTTCTCTGTCTCGCTCTCATATAAACACTGCAGTTTGGACACGCTCCATCGAAAATGGTCATGGACACCTCCAGTCCTCTTTCCGCACTTCATTCTTAATAGCACCTCTTCAAGTCATCACATAAGTATGTGCGTGCACACGTGAATGGGTGTTTGTGTGTTTGTGTTGGGCCTTCATCTGTATGCCAAGCGTTTGCCTGGAGGCCCTCCAGCAAGAACCGGCTTAGAAGGAGCTCAAGGCCAAACAAGTGTGAGGATTAAAGGACGAATAGAGTCCTCTCTTCTACACTCATCTCAGTGGAGGAAGTGAATGAGCAGTGCTCTCGTCTTTCTTAACTACCGCTGAGGTGCCCTTGAGCAAGGCTCTCGGAGTTGCCAAGCACCTTATAGAAAAGTAGGGTTATTGCAGTTATCAAAGTAAACTAAGGCATTGGGGATATTTAAATGCCCAGCGTCCATTAGCGAAAAACTGTTATTTACTATACCTCAGAAACAAACGCACTGTTCCCCACTTTTCACACAACATATGCATAAAAACAACTGTAATATGCAAAGAAAGCTGTAGGAACAGCAGAGGCTGTTGTTTACACTATGTACATCCCATTAGAATTGCTCGTTTTCCTTCTTCTATCAGCTAATTAAAATATGCAGGTACAGAGTTGGCGCAAATGGAAATAAGGGAAGAGAATTTGTGAAAGGCTGTCTGGGGAGAGGGAGGTAGAAAGGTTAAAAAAATGAGAATTAAAAAAAACATTTTTATGAAGTAAGAGTTAATGAGTTCAACCACCAGACATAAAGAAAATGTTGTGGTTCAAATCTGAGCCTCGCAGAGCTTTTTATTCGGTAAAGACTCTGAGGTAAGAGGTTTCTTTGTGTATAAGTTCCAAAGTCAGAAAGTTGTTGCTTATATAGTTAAAAAAAAAAACTTTTCAGAAAAAGTAAACAAATTATGTTAGACTACTGAGAGCAAATTAGTTTTGAAAATTATTTTTATATTGCCATTCTTTCACAAGTCATGTTTCTGCTGCTGCAAGAGGACACTGATCACCACAGTTTGCAGTAATTGAGCTCCTTTTGTTGTGGTGACAGTTAAGAAAATACTTCCAGCACGGTATTTGAAAGAGGCAAGAAAATTGCAGAGAATATGCAAATCAGTTACCTGAAGAAAAATAAAAACAGAAAGAGAGAGAGAGAGAGGGAAAAGCACAATGCTGTAAATCCAGAGTACAGTCACATTTATGTATTGGTTTAAATGTTTAAACTGGATTTCACCTTATTAGAAGATAAGTAATTTTTAATGAACGGTTTGCTTTCGTAGAGCGTTTTTATCTTTCTGCTTGGCTGGAAAGTAAATAACCTTCTGGTGCTCGTCTTTGGAGAAAAGAAAAGAACAAAAGGAGTGAGATGGTCAAGGTGCTTAACAGAATGAGAATTCAGGGGAGCGAGTACCATGAGACGAGCCAACAGGAAGTAGCGGGCTGGCATGAACAAAATGTGGAATAACAATAAGGAGTGCCTTTTAAGTGTGTGAGAGAGACTGCACACAATGATGCTCATACACAACATTCCCCTCTTCCTTACTTCCTCTCTTTTATTCAGCCTCAGTCACATAGACATGCCTGTGTGCACACAGTATTATGTAAATAGTCTCTTCGGCAGAGTGCTGCTGTCACTGCGCGAGCATCCTCTGGGCCATGCAGGCAGCCTCATTAAAACAAGGCACAGCATCCGTTAATAGATACACATATGTACACATATACGCATGTACATGTACACGTATAGAGATGCACACTTCTTAATACACACAGTGCACCAGTAAAGGACCCACCAGGGGAGCTTCCCTAAATGTTCCTCTCAGGTGGCAGTCAAAAATATCGCCACGGAAACAGCTCAAATGTCACGGAGAACGATGCATGAGGAGGGTGTGCAGGGGTGACTGCGACTGGAATGAGCGTAAGAAAAGACTTGATTTTGTGGCTTTAAACACACTCTGGGTCAGTGCCACAGTGTGTGTAGCTGGTGTGTATGTGTGGGTATGCCTGTATTTGTGTTACTGTTAGAGTACAAAGCCATTTGCATTAAAAATACTTTACAATTTATTACTTTTTTTGCCTCTTTTACACTGTGGCGCATGATGTCATTGTTTATTTGTGTGGGATCTTTAAATAGGAGTACTTATCATGTGCAAACGTAAGAGTGCTACTCGGCAGCACAGACATCTTTTAAACATATAGACAGTAAACCTTTTGTCTGATACCTGTAAAGTAAAAGGGGCCCCTGTTTGTTTCTGATCTGCTGGCCCCGCAGGTGGCTCCAGAGGTGTTGGCTTCATCCGCTTTGATAAGAGGATAGAGGCTGAGGAGGCCATCAAGGGCCTGAATGGCCAGAAGCCATCGGGCGCTGCCGAGCCTATAACGGTCAAATTCGCCAACAACCCCAGCCAGAAGACCAGCCAAGCTCTTCTGTCACAACTCTACCAGTCACCTAATCGCCGATACCCTGGCCCCCTTCACCACCAGGCTCAGAGGTTCAGGTGAGTACAGGGGCAGGAGGACGACAGAGGAGAAGGTGGGGTGGGGAGGGGAGGGTTTTAGGCAGTTTAGACACAATTGTTACTTATATCTCTATATGTGATGTGTCTAATGCAGAGTTTCCAAACCTTTGGTGCTGACCCAGTATTAAATCTTTACTATAAATTTGACGAGCCAAGGAAATTTCCAGTTTAAGTGGAGTGGCTGGTCCACTGTTCAGTAATTTTGAAAGCAGCCTTGCAGACGGTAGGTTGTCCTTGAACAGCCAGTACGAGCAGCCTGATTTTTTTGTCAGAGACATCGCGTGATGAGCCATTTCGGGTGCGCCTGGTTCCGAAAGTAAAAGTCTTTCTCAGACCATTTCCCAGTCTCATTTAATTAACGTGATTATGTTACATGAGTCACTGTTGGAGCACTATTAAGGACGGACGCAAGATGCTCCCAAGTACAAAAGAGCAACAGCTGCATTATAAAATACCTTTTTAATGAAAATCCAAAAAGATCCAAATGTGTCCACATAAGAACGCAAGTTTGATGTTATCTACAACCTTGTATGAACTCACATTAATTCACTTTCAGTTAAACTTCAGGTAAATTTTTGAAACAAGCCTGAGACAGCGGGCATCTGTTATAAAGTGATGAAAAGCACAATTTCTTAGAAAGAAAGCTAATTTAAAGCGATAGCTATAACATAACAGCATTGTGATATTGTTGCAGAGTCTTTTGTATCTAATTTGACCAAAAAAATGCATTAATAGAAAAAGTAATAAAATAACAGGATTTCAGAGACTGAAACATACTTCTTAGAACCAGTGGCACCTCCTCCTTCCAGGCTCTTTTTCAGAGATATTTTAAAGTAGCAAATTGAAAACAAAGTGTAGACATAAGATAATCAACAATGTGATTGGGCCATCTGCTCACAAGGTTGGGAATCTCAAGTTGAATGTCATCTGCTTATGTAGAAATTAAGGAAAACAAGTAAAGTATTTACTAGAAAGCTTCACAAACAGCCATGCTTTGTGTATCGCATAATCTGAAACTAAAATATATTTGATTTAATGTTTACTGATCAGCTATCAGTCTTAAACTTCATACAGATTTTTCTTGGTCAACGTGAAACTCAGTGCATTCAATTTAAGAAACATGTCTACTCCAAACAACAGGCCGGATTTGGAAAACACGCACCAAGTGTCCATCATTATACAAAGTTAGATACCTCATTGGCCATTGCTGTATGTAGCCGTTAAATGTCCGTGTGTCCGAGGACTGCAGCCTTTTGCCAAAATGATTGTTTGCAATGTAATCAGATGTTGTAATTATTCATGCTCTCTGGATCAGGTGTTACCCTACATTTAGAAATTTAGGTGTCATATTTGTGGTTTGACATGTCTGAAAGGGCATGAATTTCATTTCATGAAATTCAGTTTGCTATGCAGCGAGCAAAAATTAACTTTCCAGATACTCTTATTCATATCAGTCTGCTCAGCTTTTGCGAGTGCTATAAGGCCAACTGCTCTGCTCTGTTTTTAAAATTTTATTTCTTTAATTGTTTTATTAATGAAGTAGGAAGGTATTTTTTTGTTCTACACACTTAAGTCACGATAAGTACATCAAGTCACTTCCTCCATGTCCACAGGCTGGACAGTTACCATTAAACAAACCATACTGCAGATATTGTTAATCTTAAATTAGAATACAATATGAGTGTGTTGTTGCAGTAACATATATGCTAAAGAATTGTGAACACTTGGGCTCTATAGCATTGTGATTCCGAGGTTAGCACTGTTGCCAGAGGGTCAAATCCCTAGTGGGGATGCACCAAAAATCAGTTGACCCCCTTTGAGCAAGCACCTGGCAACAGTGGGAATGAAAAACTCCCTTTTAACAGGATGTAACCTCCGACACAACCAGGCTCAGGGAGGGGCAGTCATCTTCCATGACCAGTTGGATGTGATGAGTGGAAAACAGGACATAAAACACACTGAAGAAGAGAGGCAGAGATTAATAATAAAGTTTGAATGCTGTCTCCAGGTCCTTTAGCTTCCTCCCACATTCCAAAGACATGCATGGGTTAACATGAATGTTACCTGTTTCTCAATGTTAATCCTTTCGATTATTGCTGGGTTTTTACCATGTAAAGCACTTTGAGGCAACTGTTGTTGTGAATTTCTCACTATATAAATAAAACTGAACTAAGCTGATGGACTGGCTGTAGCTCCCTGCGACCCTGAGTTGAATAAGTGGAAGAAGATGAGAAAGAGTCAGAGGTTTCCTATCTTTGATAAGCTTCATTCTTTTCAACTTTACACACGCTTGAGTAATAGTTGGACATGTTGAATGCGATTCAATATCGAGTATCATGTTTAATTTCTCACATCTTTAACAAAGCAGATTTTATGAAAACGGGTTCAGAATTAAGTCATTTCTATAGTGTGTTTACTAGCAGATCCTGACTGGTCCAGCATGAGAACTACCCAGACACACATCAAATCACAAACACAATATCTGTGTTTCTATATCTATGGTAACACTTATATTCAGAGAGCATGAGTCACCCCAGTGTCTGTGTTACAACAATGCTGCACTTTCTCTCCTGTGAACAGTCATTTGGCAAAAGCATCCTCTGAACAACAGGTGTGAGCCTTGCACCTGGTGCAGGTGTCCGTAAGTCAGTGAGAGCTCTGCGTGGGTCCACCCAGATCAGAGAGGAACTGTTCATAAGAGACTGTGGGGTTCTGTCATTCACAACTACATGTTTCCCCTCATTTCATCATGCTGCCATCGTGTCGATGCTTCCAGGCATATTAAGGCCAGGGCAAAAACACATATTAGGAATATCTTTTTTTTCATAATTTTTGCAAAACAAAAAGATGCATATTTACTGTTAGGTATTGTCCTTTAATTTTACACTCATTCTGCACGATGTTGTCCACTGTTTTGGACCGAAAGCTATCACCCCTATACATTAGCCAGACATGAAAGACATGAAATACTATAAATACTGCATGAGTCTCTGACTGCATTACAAGCTGACATTATTCAAGAGACTGAGGCCTTAAATCCAGTCAGCAGAGGGCCAGTTAAAACAAATCATTACAAAATGAATATCAGGATTTAAATTTTAACCCCATTTCAGCTTCCCAAAATTAATGTTATCTTCATGTCTTTAAAAAAAGTTTTTGCCCAGGTCAGTAATCTTAACACCAAGGTAATATACAGTAGTTCGTACACTGTGTGGCATCCTACCCACTCATATGCTGTCATTAAAGACCCAAACATCATCATATTATGGCACCTAGAGGTAGTTTGAGCGTACTCCTTAAGCTCAAGTTACCTTTCACCTGAGTAACCAATAAGAAGACAGAAGCAGCACACTATCATATGATCCAACAAGAATGTTTCAGAACTGAAGACAGAATATGTGCTTACACAATTTCCTCTCTTTCAATAACACTAAGCCGGTCGTGCTGTTTACTCTCCATCAAAGTCAGAGCTTGGAAGGTATTTTTCTTCTGGAGCAGCTTCCCTGGTGTGACACCTGAGCGATGTAGCGTGGCTGTGTGTCTGTGATACGCCAAGCCAATTTACAGGCTCTGCAGGAGAGCTGTCGCTTCTCATCACAACTCACAACCACAGGACACTTCCTCACCGTGTCCCTGTGTTCCTGCTCTCTGCTCCCGAGCCCTTTGCTAAAAACCTTTACACTTAAAAGTTATAAATGGGGTTGATATGTGTGGTTTCCAATTTTTTAGCTAAATTTAAGAAGGACTAAGGATAAAAACTGCATTTATTCAGAACCGATCTCTTGTTTTGCTTACTTCCAACTATTTTTGAAGTTAGACACATTTTATGTGCACCTAGCAACGAGCACTGGAAATAAAATCCACCATAGATGCTAAAGTTGTTTTAGATAGTAAGAATGTTGTTTAGGAGACCCAAGTTTTTAAAAATCGCCTTGGCACAGTACAATCCTGCTGCAGCGATAATTACATCTGTCCTGTGTGAGTAAATCATGTGGGCCTGCCGTAACGCAAGCTAATGTATAATGTGCTCGTACGGTCCCTCTCCAAGACGGCAAACATAATCGACTCAAGCACAATACGCGAAGCCCTAGATCCCCGCTTGCTTCCGATCCTCTGTCGTTAACTAATGGTACTAATTAGCAAATTAGCCTTGTTATATCCAGGGCAGGAGCCAATTTTAATTGAACAGATTTTTGTTTCAAAAAGGAAAAGACAAAAACGCCCATTCCACCATTAACATGCATTGACAGACAGCACAAAAGCCCTATTGTTTGCATCCAGCTTGGAGAGGCAGCGTGAAAAGCTGGCAGAGTGTTTGCGTGGCGAGCTTGCATCAGTGTGGATTCGTACATGTTTGAGAGAGAAAGGAGAGCGAGAGAGTGTGTTAGCAGCAGGTTGTTTTGTTGTGGCCCAACGGCCCATCGGCCAGCAGATGTCTTCATGCTCCCGAGCCTGGAGCGCCTCTCCTCTGAGCATCCTCTCCAATTGACTCATTTACCCACAAAGCAGGCTGCTCGTTCCCTCCCCACGTAATGAGCTAATTACTGTTTTAATGATTCCGTATATCCTTTTCTCCACTTTTGTTCTTTGTTTTAGGGCTGCTTTTGTACTGCTTGGTAATTTTAAGTGAGAACAGTGCTACAGTGCAGACACACTATGAAGCCAAGCAATAAGCAGCTCTGTCATTTACCCAGAAGGTTTATGTAAACTGTGAAAAGGTTATGTAATTTACCTCCAATGAGGGGTTTCAATGTAGGTCACCACATTATCAATTTATTTACAAAATTGAGCAGTTCCCTCAGAAGATTATGTCTTGAAATTAATTTGTGAAATTAATATTTTTGAACACAGGTTAGTACAATGCTGCAGTGTTTTTCATTTAAAAGAGAATTAGCTACAATTACCTGGCATCCTGGTGTTAAATTGTCCCTGATTAGAAGATTACTAATCTGTTATCTCTAACAGGCAGAGTAAATTTCATTTAACCTGATTAATACAAATAGTACTGTGATTATTATTATTAATATGCAAGATATTTACTACAAGGCTGCACAGCTGCTTAAATAATCAGGATGTGTGTGTGATATATAGGCTATATTTCAAGGCAGTGATAACGTTGCCTTGAAATCTAGATTATTGAAATTTAACGTTCTTTAAAATGTACACTGCATAGAAGATTGTGTGCCTGTGTGAGTTCCTGTTTTTGCAAGGAAGCAAGAGAAAAGGAGAAACAACCCTGACAGTCGAGTCAAAGTCAGAGAGTTTGTAGTGTTTTCAAGAGGAACGAGGCGTCGCTGGCCAGCTGTTGCTCAATAAGCCGTCGCCCCTGTCCATTAGGCCAGAGGAGTTAATAAGACATGAGACAGGCCAGACCCAAGTGAGGAATGAAGGTCATTGAGTCACTAAGCAGGCTGCATCCATCCAAGAGGGCCAACGTTTCATACAGCCCACAGGTTTCTGAAGCCCAGCTCACAGACAGACACACACACACAAAGCCTGCCTGGTTCTTAAACAACACACAAATAGTAGTTTACCCCAGATGACTGCAATGGCTGTAGCTCGCAAGCTGAAATTATTACGAAAGCAGAACATCTCCCCAAACCTAACCCTTTTAGACAGAGCACACCCTCTGACTAACACGCTGCCATTCCACCCGACCTGTTAGCACTTAACAGGTTGACCCCAGCCACAAAGACAGCATTCACAATTTCACGCCTAGTTTAACATTCAGTTGTGCTTTTGTGTTTTCCCATCGCATAGAAACACGACTAATCATCGTCACCTCTCTCGCTCACCATCGTTCAAATGCCAAACCATTACACTGACAGAACTCTTGATCATTTCCTGCCATCTCAAGTGTTCTCTTAATCGAGTTAACACAAATTAAGGAGCATAGAACCTGAAAATAAATTCTCATTTACCTCCATCGTAATAAACCATCGATGTGGTGTCATAAATTGTATGGATATCCACATGCAAGATTACGATTTGCAATTGTGTAGCATTGCGGCTAGGCTATCATACTAGTATAGCCTAGAGCAATGCTGTGCTAACACACTGCCTGCCCTTAGTGTTATGTGTGCAGCTGTAATCCTGAACTGTGACCAGTCAACTGCTATAGTCTTGTGTAAGAATTAAATGGTCGCACCTACAGTAATATTAACGTGCCCGATTGCAGGGCTACGATGAGGCCTACGAAGAAGCTCAGTGGCCGACTGAGCGAGTGCAGAGCATACTGATTGTACTGTAGATTCACTGATTAACTGATGATAGCATTTTCTGGTGGGGCTCCTCAGTGTAATGGACCAACTATAGATGGGTTTGTTTGTTCTTGAGTGAGGAGGGCCACGCAGTTCCTGCAGGGACTTAACATTAGTTCCATTGAGTGAGTCGACCATCTGCCCACCATTAACCCCAGAACCCTCCTTCTCTTTACAGGCTGGACAATTTGCTTAATATGGCCTATGGCGTAAAGAGGTAATTAAAAACTTCACCCAATGCCAGATGTCCATGTTGACTCAGTGATTTTTCAATATCCTTTTTCCCTGTTTGTTTTTATTATTTATTATTTATTATTTTTTTTCCTTGCATTTTTGCAATCACTTTGCATTTGCAAATTCGTTCAAGGTCAACTGCATTCTTGGTTCTTTGATTTGTTTGTATGTTTTTTCCCCCGTCAGCTTCAGTTGGCTTTAAAACCTTCCCAACCACTCAAAGTGTAAAAAAAAACCAAAAAAAACAATCAGCCTTGTTTTCAGTGGTGATGAATTTGATTTGTTTTGATTATGAAAGTGCTGGTGTTGTTTGGATTGTTTTGGGTTGTTTCAACAGATTTTGTTCTCTGGTGTAAAACTTCTCATTTCTAGGTGTGTTGGTTTTTTTTCTACTGGATTCAGGTTCTCCTGCCTTGTCGCCATAAATCTAGAGCTTGGTCTCTCTTTAGGGTCAAATTTTAAATTTGTCACTGTGAATGTATGTCAGAATCAAACATTTTGTGAGTCAGATACAACCTATACAATCCACTGTGTGATTTATAAAATTTTGAACACATTCTTGGTAGTGCTAATAGAATTCAAGAAAAGTTTAGCTAGGACTTTTGATAAGGCTAGATGAACCTGGATCCCTGCTGGAAACAGGAAATGCTGTTTCACTGCAGACTGTTCCAGCTTTGCTCGGCACTGCTCTGCTCAAACTCCTTTCCTTCGCCTCCATGTTTCATTTTGCTTTCTCACCACCATAGGTGTTACATAACCCAGAGCAGCAGCCACTGTGGTGATAGATGTTCCATGTGCTGACGGTGGCACCTTGCATGTTGCAAGCACAGGGGGCATCATCAGTCAGTCAGCTTAGAAACTCAAACAGAACCCAAGGTTTAAATCGAGAGATATTTTCTCGTTGCAAGTTCCTCTAAAAACCTGTAATTTTGTCAAACAAGATCATGTTTTTTCAGAATAACACTCTCATAGTGATGCAATATGACATTCAAAGGTTTAACGCTCTCCAGTAAGCACTTTACCCTCAATCCGAGTCTTTACATAATTTTTTTAAAAGGTGAAAATAGGTGTGTGATTTAGCGGTCCTGATTGCAAAGCATGTCATCAAGTTGCAAGTGTTTTTCAGTGATCTGGGGCTATTATTTGAAAGGAAAGAGAAGAAAACTGTTAAGAGCTGGAAATGGTTTAGCTTTAGAAAGGACAGAATAGATATCTGGTCAGCTACACAGTTGCTATGCAACCCGTGGTCTTGTCTGTAACATTGGTTAGTGCTCGGTCCCGCTCTGGTGGGTATGCTTGCATACACGCTTACACCCATACGCACACATACATACAGGCACACTCATTTCCACCTTCACAAATCCAGTGTAAGCTAGCCTTCATTTAGCCAGAAACCTGACGTTGTCCAGCTTAAACTTACAATTGGCATGAAGTTTTTTATACATAAGAGAGGCCTGAGTGTGGCTGAGCATGTCAGACAACAAGGCCTTTTTAGATTCATCCTAAAGGATCCTCTCAACAAGAAAGGGAGGCCACATGATTTGGTGTCTATTATAACCTAGTTTCTTGTTGCAAGAGTCTTGTGGTGATAGGTAATTTTTTTAAAAATAGATCAAAATATTGCAGATTTATAACTATGAGTCCATGTCATCTTAATTATACACACTAATTTGATCTAAATCACAAAAGTGTAATTGCTGCAAAGAGCTCCTTACAGTTGATGATCTTGCTAACCTGAGGCAAGTATTAGCATGCGAAACAACCGCAAGCAAACTCTGTATGACCAAAGTCATGCAGGAAGGTCGTAGTGATTGACCACATATAGTCACTGGAAACAGGAGGCTCTGGGCCCCGAGCAGCAAGCAACGCTATCGATCAGTGCCACGAGCTCTGGAGTAGAACAGATCAGAACGCTCTGCAGGAGGGGAGAAGGGGGAGGAATACACTTTGTACCTTAATGCCACTGGGCTGTAAAGTGCTTCCATTTTCCATTTAGTTTGCTCCCTCTTCCCTCCCTCCTTTTCCTTAAGAAAGCAGCCATCTCTGAGACAGCTGCAGCAAAGCGGAAATCTCAATTAAAGCACTCCCAATAATGCCTATAGTCGTTTCTTGAAGAGAGGTGGCATAAGAAATGAACCTTTTTATCTCATTTACCTTTTATTTAAAAGTGGGGGTATTTTTTTTCTCCTTTCCCTTTACTTTGAGCGGAAAGGCAATTAAGTGAAGTCAACTGAGGATTCAAATCTCTTGCATCACAAGAAAAAGGAGAAGATTATGAGGCGAATGAGAACAGATTTAGCAGGCTGGTGCATGATCTTTCATGAATTTCTAGCAACAGTTTAATTCAGCGACTTCCTGCAATTTAACACCTAAAGGAGCCACTCAGGGGCACAAAGAGAAAACCTTCATCTGCATCTCCTTCAACAGAAATACAGCGTAGCGCACACAGCGCCGTCATCATTCCAGACAGGAGACTTTTCAGAGCCAAAGAGTTCTTGGAGGATTTAGTGGCAGCTTAGCAAACGAATGCAGACTGCCCTGACATATTTGCACATACATTCGTACGGAATACTTGCATGTTTATCTGATATGGTGTGGTTTGGCTTTGAGATAAGTGGCTTGACCAGAATATTTGGCTGTAGAGAGTAGCGTGCGATTCAGGCGAGGATCATGGCAGGACCTTTTTGTTTTTCACTGGTTAGGGCGATTTCATGTACAGCAGATGCAAACACTGTTTCTCTGTGTGCCTCAACTTGCCCAGTTAACGCTTGCCGTTTTCTCTTCTTCCTCCCAACTGTGCCTCTCCTCTCAGGTTTTCACCTATCACTATTGACAGCATGACCAGCCTGGTTGGCATGAACATCCCCGGGCACACGGGCACCGGTTGGTGCATCTTTGTGTACAACCTGTCCCCAGATTCAGACGAAAGCGTGCTCTGGCAGCTGTTTGGGCCGTTCGGCGCAGTCAACAACGTCAAGGTGATCCGTGACTTCAACACCAACAAGTGCAAAGGCTTCGGCTTCGTCACCATGACAAATTACGACGAGGCGGCAATGGCCATCGCCAGTCTCAACGGCTACAGGTTGGGCGACCGCGTCTTGCAAGTCTCCTTCAAGACTAACAAGACACACAAGTCCTGAACTTTACCAGGTAGAAGCAGTTGCCCCGCGACTTTGTCTGCTCCAAAATTGCCCCCAACCCCCCCTACCCCCACCTCCACCCATCCCTTAGCCCCTTCAGTCACTACCACTACCACCCTACTACAGCCATCCAACACAGCAAACTCCAACCGGAACATAAAGCAACCAACAAACCATCAAGCAAATTGAACTAGAAATGGCTTATATTATAACTTTGGACCTATAAGCCAACGTTGCCTAAGTATTACAAAAATGAAATGATGAAAACGTTCACAAGTTTTGGGAAGCTCCTGCGATAATACAGGCTTCTCTTTGTTGTATATTCTTTCCGTTTCTTGTGGTTGTTATAATGTTTTTTCTCTTCTGTGTAAAACAGTAGCAAATCCCTGTATCCCCTTATTTCAGAGAAGAGAACGTCCTCTTTCGATTGGAGCCTTTTCTCTGTCTTGATTCAGGATTTGTTTTTCTTTTGTAAATCCGGATCCACTGTCGGTAGTATTATATACCTCCCCGTCTAGTAAACGGGAGGCGGCTCTTTTTTAAATTGGTGAACCATTCATTCATTTTTAGCGTGTATTTCAAAGCGTCCCCTTACCGATTACAAACGGGATTCCACGGGATCCCGGTAACTCTGATGTAGAAAAAAAATGAATTTCTAACATTGTTTTTGTTTTGTATCGCAAACAAAACATAATGTCTTTCCTCACTTGGGGTTCAGGGAGATGGGGCAAGGGAGGGGATGGGTTAGCTTTGCTGATGACACGTTCAGTAATTTAAGAAAAAAAAAATAACACTGTTGCCAAAGAGAAGATCTCTTTGCTTGGAAAAAAAAAAAAACACGTTTAGAAAAAGATAAAAATAAATAGAAAGATCTATTTTTATAAATGATAATTAAAATAATAATTATTGAAGAATTTTTACAAGAATCTGGATTTGAAAAAAAGAGAAAAATATTTTGACTGGCTAACTGGGGGGGCCGGGGCGGGTGGGAGGGGGCACCACCTTGTCTTGTCGTTCTGCTGTGGTACTTTATAGGATCGGAGGTTGTTTTTTGGGGAATCCAAGTTGGTAGCGATTTTGTAGATGGAAGGTTTTGTGAAAAAAGGATGCAATCTGAGGCAGGTGATTTTGGTAATTTTTCACACATGTACTAGTGCATAATTATTCAGCGATACCCAAAAGGGAAGGGAGAGGGGTCTTTCCGAGGCCTAACCATCCTCACAGTCCAGAGCCCAAAGCAAGAAGACCCTTTGTCCGCTTGTTTTCCTGTTTTTGTCATCAGTCGATATGGGATCTCAGTAAATAGATATATACACATCTATCCATTTAGAAGCATACTATACATTATCTATATCATTTTCTTCGCTCTTAGATTTGAGAAGAACTTCCTTTTAGCGATCAACAGTAGGTGCTATACTACATTATTCACATATCTTAAATATCCAAGTTTGTTGTTCTATGTGTTGTTTAAAGAAAAAAATACTTTGATGTTGGCATTGAATTGAGCTGCTGTTCTTTGTTTAATATTTGTTTAATGTTGGCCCAGAAATCTGGTGAGACTATTTCTTTACTGAATAATCAGATTTGACTAAATCGGGCCTTGTAAGAATCACTGAACAAATTTTTTATTTGTTTTTGGGGGTTTTTTTGTTGGTTTGCTGACTTTTAGGTTACTTGCTGAGCGTGAAACGTTTGTCAAAACTTAATGATGATTAGCTAGTTCCGTTAGTCTAGATATTTGTTTCCTTAAAAAGGATCTATGACAACTGTGTCTTTATTTGCTGTGTACAAATAGATGATATATATAAATATATATATAGTCTACATTTGTTTTACAATATCTACTGTACTATCTGAGTTGTCACTGTTCTTTTGTTCGTTTGAGCTTGTCTTTTTCATATGACAATTTATTATGAAGTGGTGGTTCAGTTACTTAGAAAAACTTGTGAGGAAACTGTTCAATTGTTGTCATGTTGCTTGTGGAGAAAAAAAATTGGATTAACTTTTAGTTAACTACCGCGGCAAAAGAAACCGAACAAAAGCTTAGAGTATAAACGTGTTGGTTTAACGGTTTGTTTCCTTATCTATTTTTGAAACTATTTATTTTTCTATTTATTTGTATTTATTCTATATTTATGATTCATTAATTTATCTGTGTATTTATGTATTTATTTGTTTGTTTCATTGTCTGTGTATTTGCGTGATTCTGGTACAGGGAGGGGGGCGTTTCTGAGCAAAAGGGAACAAAGCGACTAGTGGAGAGGCTCTTCCAGTAGTCCACTGCACTGAGAGAACTTTTAGTACGTTTGTGCTTTGTACCAATATATCAAAATTACAATATAAAAAAAATCTAAAAGTCAAGAAAACTGAAAAAAATGTCTGGAGGGTCGGGGGACGCTCTTCCCTTATTACTAGAAACAGTTACTCGCTATGCATAACCTAGTTAATAGTTCAATTTGCTATTGCTTTTTTCTTGTCTTGTTAAAATGAAATCTTTAGATCTTTTTCAATAAAGTTTAGTCTTAATAGAATGTTATAAACAGTCGTTCTGGTTCAATATAACCTGTGATAAGTTTGTGTAGTTCTAATAAGCCACTCCGTCCACACCCTCCCTCCACTTACTACCGCTTTGTGATGAAACCTTATGCAAAAATGTGGGTCTGAAAGCATAGTTTTCCGTTTCGGTTAGCATTTTGTATGACATTCAGCTCTCGGAGGCTCGGGCAGACAGACGTTAAAAATTGTTGTTCGAGGGTCATTCATTGCACTGGACTAAATCGGTCAAAGAGTCAGAACTTATTTTTAAGAATGTTCATCATGTTTTCAAATGACGTACCAACAAATCTTTGAGAAATTGTTACCATTGCACACCAACTGTTCTTTCCAGCAGTTGTTGCTATACATAAGAAGTACTCTGGAGGTATAAAAAGGGATTGTACCAATTCTATATTTTATATACTCTAATATGATATATATTATATATTTTGAAAGGTGAAAGGTAGGGGGAATGGTTCCAGAAGTATAAATATAAGAAATTGGATTTTTTTTGTTTGTTGTTAAGACTTGAAAACATGAAGGAGGTGTGCGGAGAGCATTTGAAACACTCAGACGCATGCTCGCATAGTACATCCTCCTCTCTCACACCTCACTCATCTGACAAGCCGGGTCATTTAATATCATTACCATTATCCAACCGTCATCTTTGCCATCCTGTTGCTTAATGTTCGAAAATGTCATGACAGCAACCAACCAACCAACCAACCAGACCCCTTCATGCTCCCCGCTGCAGTCGGGAGCTTGAATTATGCAACGACCCCAGTAGAATGTTCTGATGTGTGAACTTATTTCCTACACTGTATGACTTTTGAACTCTTACGATGCGTGCCTGTGTTCCGCCTAAACCCTGTGTGCACGTGTGTGTGTGCGCGCGCGCATTTGTGCATGTTTGTATGCATGTTCCTTTAAGTAACTGTTTGCGTGTTGTGTGTTTGTCCACATGCGTTTGTTAGTGTGGAGTACATCCATGTGTGTATGTACAGTATATACATATGTTCAGTGTCTGTGCTTTCCTCTTTGTTTTTTTTGTTTTTTAATTAATTTCTTGGCACATATATACAGATGTGTGTGTCCCTGAGTGCACGTGCGCGCGCAAGTGACTGAGACAGCTCAGAATGTGTGTGCGAATGTGTGTGCATGTCAGGGTGTTTGAAACATGGGGCTGCGTCACCTCGCTCTATGCCCAACCCCTATGGCTCACACCATCCCCTGTAGCGCCTTATAGTGGCAGCCTGCCAGTAGGAACAACGCAGCCAGTAGTGGAGGAGGGAAGGTGAACAGAGGAACTAGGCTCTTCTTGTCAGTTTTCATTTTCCTCCTGAGACGTGTTTGTTTACTATCTGAAAAATCTATAAATGAAATCTTTAAAGACAAAAAAGACGAAAAAATGTTCACAGGGCCCCATGACCGCGGCTCTCTCTACTCTCTCCTGCTTATGTTATTACTTAACAATTATCAATGATGATTATTATGATTATTATTGCTATTATTCTTAGTATTCTTATTCTTATTATTAATCCAATTACTGCGATGAATGACTTCATGTTATCCTTGCTAGTTTAGGTCATTTCTGAAACTGGAAACAAAATAAAAATCTTGCTGTAAATGTTTGTTTTTTCTTTTTCATAAAACTGTTGTGTTTGAATTATTTGTACTTTTGAATGTTGGGACAATAAAATGAGGTGTTAAGAGCTCTGATGTTTCATTTTTCCTCACATCCCTTCAAGGCAGGAAATCTTTTTGTGATTAACACTGAAAGGATCTAACTTGAGGATGAGCTGTCCAAGTGTCATCTGTGACTAAAAACTAGAAATAATCGTTAAAAATTCAAAGTAATAAGTCAGCAAGGTCAAATTAACTAGCTTTCATGCAGGACTCAAACCCCAGTCTTCTGCATGAAAGTCCTTTGTTGCTCTTTTTACTAGGCCTCCTCCATCTGTCACAGTGTATAAAGTGCATCATCCTATATCATCTTAAGTGTAAAAATAATTTACTTGTTTCATTTGTTTGTATCTGTTTATCAACCTTTGTTTTTTTGGTTAGAGCTACATTTATTATGCATTTTAATAGTCAGTGTTCTTATTCAAACATTTAAATTAGTGTGTAATGTAGATCTTTTGGCACATTCTACTTTGCATTGCTTAGCCTGACAGTGAGGTTTTTAAATGTGCCAATTTGCTGCTTTGAACAACTCTTTATCCTTGAAAACTAATTTTTATCTTGGGTTCAGGGAAACTTGAGGCCATTTGCATTTTCTTTAACTGAATATGTAACTCCCAAAAAGATTGTTTCTGTCCATGTGGACGTAGCATTTTCAGTGGGAGAAACGTTTCATCACTCTTTAGTCTCTGCTGACTGCAGGTTTCTCCAGCCTTATAAACAACACCTTTACACAATGACTGAAACTAGCACCACTGGCAAACAATGTGAGGTCAGATTCTTGATCATTAATATGTAAATTGTCATATCATTGATCAACAACCACTGATCTATGACAACTGAGACAAATCCTAGTAGTGGAACTGATCACAGAAACAGCAATTCCAAACCCAATACTTATGAGCCCCTGAAACAAGACCAAGGAAGTGGTAACAGGAAGAGGGTGATAGATTGTCTGAAGCAGTTAGAACAGGACAATGCTACTGACCAGACCTCATACCACAGGCTATACACCCAGGGGAATCTACACCAAGTCTATATGGTTTACCAAAGATATAAACACGGCGAACGTTTAAGACCAAATGTCTGCATGATCAACTCGGTCACCTATAACATCTCAAAGTTTCAGGCTTCAATCCTCAACCCCATTGGTAGGCAACTCTGAACACGACATCCAGAACACTTCGGATTTTGTTGAGAAGGTGAGAGATGTCATTATGGAGGCAGATGAACTACATTACTACAGGCAGAAACACGGGTGTGCCACGGGTTCCCCAGTTTCACCCATCGTGGCAAACTTGTACATGGAAGAAGTGGAATAGAGGGCTTTGCTATCCTACCCTGGAACACCACTAAGTCATTGGTTCAGGTTTGCAGATGACACCTGGGTGAAAGTCAAATCTCAGGATGTACCACAATTCACTGATCACATTAACTCGATGGGCCAACACATCAAATTCACCAGGGAGGATACGAAAAGTGGCAGGTTAGCCTTCTTAGACTGTGAGATTTCCATCAGTAATGGGGGACATCTAAAAGCTGATGTGTACTGGAAACCGGTGCATACGGATCAGAATTTAAGGTTTGACTCTCATCATCCACTGGAGCATAAACTGAGTGTCATCAGAACTCTATGACATAGAGCGAACACCATCCCCACAGACACAGTGGCCAGGGAAGCGGAAGAACGTCACATCAAGAAGGCTCTTGAGTAAATGTGGTTATCCCAGCTGGACATTTGTCAAAGCTGGGAAGGCGCCTAAAGAAAGCTCCAGGCAATCCAGGAGAGAAGGAAAACCGCTGCCCAAGCAAAAACCCGTAGTGATCCCGTATGTGTCAGGAGTATCAGAGCAGTTGAGACGCATTTTTTCTAAACACCGGGTCTCTGTGGCTTTTAAACCCCAAAACACGCTGTGCCAAAAACTGGTCGGGTCTCCCGACACAAACAGAGTAACATAGTGTACGCTGTTAAGTGCCAGGATTTATACATCGGGGAAACCAAACAACCTCTGGCGAACCGGGTGGCACAACACAGAAGAGCTACCTCGTCAGGCCAGGACTCTGCAGTCTATTTACACTTACAGGCCAGTGGACACTCTTTCAATGATGAGGATGTACACATCCTGGACAGGGAGGAACGCTGGTTTGAGCGGGGAGTCGAGGAGGCCATTTATGTGAAAAGGGAAAGACCATCTCTGAATTGAGGAGGGGGCCTAAGGGTACATCTTTCACCATCTTACAATGCTGTGATTGCAGCCATTCACCAACTCTGTGAATGGTACTCATGGCCATTGATCAATGGTCTTTGATTTGACAATTTGCATATTAATGATCAGGAAACTGATCTCCCAGCCAATTGTTCACCAGTGGTGCTAGTTTCACTTATTGTGCAAATGTACTATTTATAAGGTTGGAGAAACCTGCAGTCAGCTGAGAATGAGGAAGTCAGTTGGATGAGTGACGAAACATTTCTCCCACTGAAAACGCTACATCGAGATGAACAGAATTAATTTTTTGGGATTTCCTTACCTGGATGATTGATCATGCATCATGAACAAGTAATTACTTATAAGACCGCTCTTCAAATTATCAGAAACATTAGTTGAAGCCCTGGTGTTTTATTCTTCTTTTATCCCCCCTAACATGATTCAAAGAGCTAAAATTAGTTTTACCACACAACAGACCGGCAACAGTAAATCACAGATTTAATCTGCGTTCACTGTGACCTTTCAGCTACTCAGGGACAGTCACGACTATGAGGTAGTAACACTGCACACATAAACCGCAGCGCTGATCTCAGTCAGGCCTGTGAGGTGCAGCTATAGGACAAGGGGGAGGAATGAGGTATAGCCACATCAGTGAGATTATACTGCCCCCTGTATCTCCACTAGAGTGCCTTTGTGGCACTGTGCTCCTCCTCACATAGTCAGCATACTGTGTAATTTACAAAGAAAATGTAGTAATAAAACACAGAGACCTCGAGCAATCTCTTACAGGATGGAGATGCTTTAAAGTTTTAAGTGCTTTACATGGTTCGAACCGGGATTAAAAACATTTCAGGGGTGAAATGAACAAAATAAAATCAATTTTAAATAATGCAAAATCCATGACCAGCACTCAAGGTAGAAAGTATGAGATAAGCCTTGTGAGTCATTTAGAAGATTTTACAGTTTTTCTTGATTAAGTTGACTGCTGCATCACAGCATGACTGTGACTGAAAACTGAAATACTGGAAATATTACAGAAAATACATGTAAACCAAAATAAAATCTATTACAGTAGGAGAAATTGCCACTTTTGAGACTCACTTTAATATGCCTCCTCCATACATGCTGGTAAAGAACAATACAGATGTGGCACCTTTGAAGGCCTGCAGACTGACTGCTAAGTGAAGATTCGTGTGAAGGAGTGTCAAACAGCTGCGCATTGATTTCATACTGATCTAGGTAGTTTCTAATAGTTAGGAATAGGTGATTTCTGTTTGGTTACCATAGCTAAAACAATGGGGTTTGGACTGCTTGAATAACATTTTTGTTAACTGTTTTGCTAAAGGGTGTGGAAAATGTGTCAATCCAATGAGAAAGGGTTAACACGTTTCCAAGCGGTATCTTCTGCTCTGCTGAGATAGTCATGATGAAAACTGAGTGGGTTCCAGTTTCTTTAGGCAGGTGAAAGCAATCAAGAAAAACTGTAACTTGGATTTTTTTTGTAATGGTCAATTTTTTGGGTGAGAAATATCAGATTGAAATTTGGGAAAGATACAATAATTAATTATTAAACGCAACATGCAGGTTCATCAACATCAGGGTTCACTATAAGAATTTTCTGTTACTGTCTAACGTAACTTATCCCAACGACCCCAACATGCACTGATGTTACGAGCTAATCAAAGCTATTCACCTGATCTGTCAGTAGTCATAATTTGGTTCATTAATGCCAGAAGATAATTTGGGAACAGGAGTGGGGAGGTGGGTCTTAAAAATAATGGCTTTAAGGGCAGAAAGCCATAGGGTATCTTCAAGAGTCAAACTAAAGGAAAGGACGATTTGTCCCTGTAATTAACTGGGAACCTCAACTGATTGAGAAAGATTAACTTATTTCACAATTTTAGTCCAATACATAAAATCAACAGAACCGGAGAAGCAACGGAAGTTGATATTGAAATAACCTTGAAACAAAACTTTGTGTCTGTGTTTAGCTTTAATGCCCAGTAGATCAACCCAACATTACAGGTTTATAATCAAAATCACACCAAAGAGCTTTACAGCAGTGGCAGAGGAGATGATGGCTGTTAGACGGCGATGTGTTCAGCCACGCTTGTCTTCCCTCTCCTGCTGTTAGCAACTTAATGATCCTCCACTGTCATCAAGGCCAAAGTAGATGGGGACAGCATGAGTCAGCGTTTGCTCTTAAGTTCCCCCTGACCTGACTTGTTCGGAGTTTAAAAGCATAGCCAGCTCGATAAACAACTGTTGATGATTTCAGCTTCGGTGCCGTTTCGGCGGAGGAGTCAGCTGCGTTACTCAGATGTGGATAAAACAGAAATCAGCATGACTGAGAATATCTGATGCAAACAAGATGTTTAAATTGCAAAGGAAGTGAAAGTGCTCTCGTTAAAGAGAGCTGCTGAGTTTAAAATGGCTCAGTTCTCACCATCTTCTGTCACCAGGTGCAACCATATGATACTGCCTCTCAGTTTCTATATAAACCCCTTTTCATCTTCCTGGGTGAGAGCTGATCACACTCACTCCATGGTGTGAATGTCAGCATCCTGCAGTGCTGTGATGTAGAAGGCAGTTCTGCCAAATGACGAGCATGAGCCTCGCAGTCGGAAGCATATTATTTCATAAAGAGCTACTTGTCTTTGACAAATCTTCCGTAGTCTAATTTTTTGCCCTGGGGGAGCCGTTGTTGCCCTCCAGTCCTCCTTGGAAGTCACTCTGACATTAATGGGATACCTCTCGTCACCTCTTTGTCCACTTTGGAGATTTCACGCAGCTTAATCAAAAGAGAGCGCCGCTTCGGTACATGGTATTTATTAACTGAGCCGCACTCGGATGATTGTGGCCCACTTCACTTTGTGCCTTGGCATTAACGCCCTGATCACACTGATTGGACTGTCCGTTTAATCATAAAGTTAGCCTGTTACTTTGAAGCACGCAATTCTCATCGTGTGTTAAGTTAGTTTTGAAAACATCTCCTTCTGCAACGAAGAGCATCGTGTTAAGTCTTCTGACGACTGATTGCTGCACTTTAAGAGGCATTTTTCCTGCCAGCAGTTTAGACATCTAGATTGCAAGCATCTTTTACCTCCTTTTTCACTTTTACCCCACCCCCCACCATTCTTAACACCTTCCTTAAAGTGCCACTTCCTCTGTGCCTGAAAATGGAGCCGCGACAGTGTTATGACAATCCCCGTAATGATGCCTAGCTTTGAAAATGCATTCTTGCCATCAGTCACTATAGGATACAATTTTTTTTTAAAACTTCAGCTGTAGTTTTCATAGTTGTTGTGTGATATGTCACACCTTTTTATGTTCCTGATAATGATTTTTTTTGTTTTTTTGCAAGGCTCCCTCCTGGATATCAGCATCTCAAGAAATCTGTATGCCATTAAGTGAAATTAGAAATAGCTCTAGCTGTAATTTCTCTGAATGGCTTTTCTTGTCTGTTGGTGTAAATGAGCCGATTTCACAGCTCGCCTCGACACTTCTTCCTTACTTCCTAATCGTCTCTGCTGTCGTTTGAGTGGCACTTTTTATTATCATCATCAACTAACAAACTATCCTGGAAAAATTCTGCCCCGATGAGTAACGAGAAAATTAATTAACAGAGGTGACAACGAGCAAGAGCCTGCTGTTTCAGTGAAGGTGAGTGAACTTTCTGGGCAGCACTTGCTGAAAACAAACCCACAGACTGTCCTTCTTCTAACGTCAAATATTTTGTCGCCCACTTAAGCGGTTTCTACTTGAGGCTGTGTTTGAATGGTAAAAAGATTCACTGGTAGATTTGTATCGCTCCATATATAATACTTTTTAAAATGAAATGTGTGAAAAGTGGAACTGTCAGTGCCGTACTTCCTTGGAAAGCAAGTGACAATCACAGGGTCTAATAAAGCACTTGATCTTATTCAGGAAGTTTCAGCCCCTGAGGGCTTTACTTGCAATATGCTCTCCTGTGAAGTCTCTTAATTTCAGTGTAATATTTCCAGAGCACCATGGGATCATACCGTTCTTGCTCAGAGGCAGCATTTTTCTTCTGCACACAATCTGCTACAAGGTTATGATGAACAGTGTGTCGTGGCATCACAGCAATGTAAAGCTCACCAATGCGATGCTATAGTGGAGCAATATGCAATGCAGGGAATGCGCTGCGACACAAATCTTTTAAACAGAGCCCAATTTCTGATGGCAAATGTGCCGAGAGATGTTTATTTAATGTTTTCTTAATGCAGCTGTCTTCTGCTTATCTTGTAGCTGCTCTGAAGCAGAGCAACTCCTTCCTCTCCATGTTCTCAGCGCGAGTGCTGTGGAAGCCTTCAGCAGAGGGATTGCTAAACTTTAGGCTAAGTTAGAGCGACTGTGTCATCGTATAGAAGGCCCCTGTGCTGTTTTCTATCCTGCTATAAAGAAATATAAAGTGAATTCACCATTTTGGAAACAAAAACATGTTGTTGTTGTTTTTGGTAATATTCTTTCACTGTAAATCATTTTAAAATGTTCTGAAGTGTTGTAGGAGATCTACGGTGGCCCTGAGATAGGGTGACCAACCGTCCTCTTTTCCCCGGACATGTCCTCTTTTCACGTTCCGTCCGGGGGGATTTTCGAGATTGATAAAAATGTCCGGGTTTTCCTATATTCCGACAGAGGACCCATGTGTGTGACGTCATCCCCAAACTTGCTTTGTGAGCGCTTGTTCTGAGCTCACAGACAGGACAGACAGCGCACAGCAACGCGCCTAATGATGTTTAAAGGATCCCAAAGCGCAAGTCCTTCTTTCAGACGAACTGCAAAAGAAATTTCCCTCCTACCGACCATAGCTGGACATGGCCATCGGGCATACCGGGCATTTGCCCGTTGTGTTATGTTTTGTTTTGTTTTTTTTGTAACGGTATAAACAATGAAATGTGGTGGATTGGCCAGATGCTGGCCGATGTGTAAAAATAATTCAGTTGTTTGGTGGTTTTCCTTCAATCATGAAACTGATCATTGATCAGCTGATCGGCTTTTCTCTCTTGTTTGTTTATCGCTCACTTTGTGTCAGAAGCACGTTTAAAGTTGATAAGCTGTTGTTAGAATTTATTTAATATTAATTTCTAGTATCAGCTGATGTTTGCTGGAGCCACAGCTGTAAAAGTTGCTGGTCATGATATCAGTTTGGATATGTGGTGAGAGGGAAACATGAAGATGAAACCAGGAGATGTCCTTACTGAATCATCAGAGCTGAACAGGTGATGGAGAAACAGGTTTACCTTTAAGGTGACATGAATGGTTTGAAGGGAAGTTATGAACTGTTTCTCAGAGACAAATAACACCAGGATCCTTTTCTAAGTAGCTTACAGCTGGTAACTGTGCAGGGGCGGGTCTAGCAAAGTGTTGCCAGGGGGCCAGGTAGGGTATTAACAAGGAAAGGGGGGGCGCAAAGAAATACTTTTCTTTCTTATTCTCATTTAAAATATCTCACTTTTAATAAATAATTATCTGAATCTTACAACCAAAGTTTTTATCTGATGTAAAATGTATAGAAATCATACATATACCAACAAGACAGTGTACATCACTGTCACAACAGCGTTTGTTTTCATTTAAAGGCTTTATGGCTTTTCCTATAATACCTGGTGGGCTGATCTCTAGTCAAAATGCGCAGGCCGATTTTATGTTTCTTTAAGCAAGTTCTTCATGGCTGAGCCAAGTGTCCTCTTTTTTGGAAATCAAAATATGGTCACCCTACCCTGAGAGGCCAAACGGACTGCAACTTAAGGAAACACCAGCAATAAGAAAAACTGCAAAAGCACACAAAAAACAATGGAAATAGGAAAAACGACAACGGAAATAGGAAAAAACAAAACAGAAAGAGGAAAAAAAACGAAAAAAAAACCAGACTTCCAAAAGCACAAGGGAAGTGTTTCTGGGGAAACAATAACCCGACGGACCAGTTGCAGCAACCCAAAACATGCTAGGTGTGTTTTATCATGATTCATATAATACTGATGACGGATTTTTAGGCTAATAGTTAGGTTAACTTACCTCTCATCTTTTCTTTCCTCACAAAACCGATAGATCCTCCACTTCTTTTAAGTGTCTCCCAGTGCCATTCTTAGCATATTTTGGTTCCTGCAACTGGTCCGTCGGGTTATTGTTTCCCCAGAAACACTTCCCTTGTGCTTTTGGAAATCTGTTTTTTCCTATTTCTGTTTTCGTTTTTCCTCTTTCCGTTGTAGTTTTTCCTATTTCCTTTGTGTTCTGTCTTAGCTATTTGCATGTACACATTTCTCTGAAGGTGTCCCGTGGCTGTGTTGGTCTTCTCTGGGTGCTCAGCCCAAAGACATGCAGATTAAGTTAACTGGTGATTCAAAATTGGGCATAGGTTTGTCCAGGGTGTACCTTTCATACACTGTCAGCTTTCCTGAAACAGAATAATATATGTAATGCACATTTAAAGTCATGTGAAGTCAAGTGCTGGTAAACAAATGCACATTGATCTCTGATAGACATTTGATCATCAGTGAGTGGGAGCACCTCTATAAAGCAGAAGTTTTGGAAGTTTTGGTCTGAATCTTCAGGTGTGGGTGTCTCAGCAAATTCACCCCAAGGGCAGACCGTACAAGTATAACTGAGCAAGTGCTGTTTGTTTGAAAACGGTGCTGCCATGTTTGCAAAACTGCATTTGAACAAACCCAAGACTTTAATGTCCATGATGCACAGCATCAAAAGCAACACATACCATATCAAGCATGGTGGTGGAAAGGTGATGATTTGCAGCCAGAGAACCTCGGCATCCTGCAGTCATCGAATTAACCATAAACTCCTCAGTTTACCAAAGTATTTTATAGTCAAGGTCATCTTTCTGACAGCTTGGATGAAATTTGGTCACGTAACAGGACAATGACAATAATAGTTCCATACAGTATCTCAATGAAATGCTGTAGCCAGACCCTAAGAAAACCGTGTATAAATGAATGGCTACAAACTTCAGTGAACTGAAACATCATAAACAAGAGTGGGCCAAAATCCCTACACAACAATGTGAGAAAACAATTACTGTAACTCATTATATGCAATGTGTCTTCACCACCTTAGCTATAGAAAACTACAGAAACTGTAAGTGTGTTTTCATGACACAGAGCTAAAGATAGTTCATCTTTAATGCTGTAGGATAAATGCTGACTGTGCTGACTAATGCAGCATTATTGTATACATTAAGCATATACTGACCTCTGCTCTGTTTACAGTGACAGTGCCCTCTGAAGATAAGTGAGTTACAAAGAGCTAAGCAGCCATCTAGGAAGGGCTTATTTTAAAAGCAACAGCTAGCTGACAGCTGCAACAAGTGCCAGCAATTAATTCAAACACATTTTATCTTATGATGGATCCGAATTTTTGAGGGTTATATAACAGTATCAGTTTTTCATCCAGTTAGATGGTGAACCAGACAGGTTACCTGAAGAGTTAATCAAAGCAGATGAAGATTTAAATATCTTAGTCTGCTCATTTGCATGCAAAAAAACCTGTAATTTAAAATTAACTAAGCTGTTTTGTATATTATACAACAGAGACAAACAGGACAGGACTTCATCCGCTGATGACTGGACCAGCAGATGGTGTGTAAATAATGTACGCAGTCCCGTGGGAACATCTGAGTCTGTCTCATTTTTGGTTTGATGTAGCCTGTCACAAAGTGACCCTAATAATGATGACTATTCCATAATGTTCATTTAATATAAGGACACAGATATAACTATTTAAATGATAAACAAACAGGGTGCACAGAATCTGATCTGCACAACTACAAGATTACAAATGACTTAGCAGTCAGTGCACAGAACCATCTCTGCCCTGTGTTTGTTTTAACCTGCATGCATGCTGCAGTAAAAGGGAACACATTTCACACACAGTATTTCTTTTTGCATATAAAGCTATGGGCTTTTTTTTTTTTTTTTTTTTTTTTTAAGTATTTGATATTTGAGCTTTTCAAAAATGCTTGTTGTTTTATTTAGATGAAAACACCTGGCAAGAAAAAAGAAAAATCTCCCTTTCACTTGCTCAGCTCTCAAAGGGAACTCAGGAAACAGGCTCACAGTTGCAGAACAGCACTCCTGCTGCCTGGAGCCGGTGGGGATTCAATGTCTTTCTCAAGGGCACTTCATCTGGGAAGATTCTTGTCATCATGAGGGCATTCTCCAGTCACAGTGTGGTTTCCCAATAAAGAAAACTGCCAGGACAGATAGTGGAAGCAGCAATGACATCCTCGACTCTTTCTCGCTCGTGTTCTCTCTCTCTGTCAGCAACTAGACACCGGCAGCTCACTGCAGACCGCTGCTGCAGTAGATGGGCTCTTTTGGCCTTGGCCAAAGCTTGTGTGGAGTTGAAAATCCCACCACCCTTTTAAAAAGCTTTCGCAATGACAATGAAAAGCAGCTTTTATGGCTTAGATTGTTATGGAGGAACCCCCCCCCAAAACCCTGTCAGTTCCAGATCAGTAATGATGATTGTGACTGCTGGCAAGAGTGCAAAAATGAAGGTACTATTTGCATGGTGTTTTTTTTTATTGTTCTGGCAAATGAAGTGTTGTTTTTGCTGTAACGGTGATGGCTGTGATAATGTCAGCAATGGCAGTGGATGCAAAGATTAGACGATGACACACTGGCCACTTTTCCGTGGCAACGGGAGCCGTATTGTCTTCGCAGAGATAGTGATTAGCAAACGGGCTAAAATGACACTTGATAATAGGCTTACTGACTGTAAAGTAGACAGAAGAGGCATCAAGAGCTAAAGTGCAATAAGAACAACAAGGTGCAATTGATACTATGATTCATGTGGATTTTATAAGCCCAAGCTGCTGTCCCTATGCAGTCTTTGGCTGAAGTTCTTCTTTGGCCCAATTAGCGTCATAATTAATGCTAAATGTGTTATTTTTGCAGCTGACGTTCTCATAATGTACAGGCCCACTGAACTAACGCCAGTGTAATCATCTACATTGTGAGCTTTTAGTTGTGTAACTGAGTGATGTGACAAGGAACTGTGATGTTTAAAAGTACTCTGTCAGTTTTTAGGTACATTTATTAAAAGCAAGCGCTACCTTAATTGTTCAAACCTGTCCAATCATCCGTCTGTTTCTCTTCTCCTTAACTCCTGTCGTCCTGTGTGAGGAAGAAACTCTAGGACAGAGGAGTTGAGGAAGCAGGCATTTAACAAAAAGAAGCATCCTTACTTTGCAGACTCATTTTAAATTTAGTTCAATTAAATATGATGTTTGACAAAAATGCCTCGTAATTCTTTTGGTTATAGCCCAGCTCCAGTCGTATTTCATGATCTCAGGTGCAGCAGCGCCCATAACCCTTTTTTAAATTTATGGATGCTTTTAATTAAATTTACAGCATAGTCTAGCGTGACCTTCTTTAAATCACGAACATAACGACAGTGAAAGGCAGAAGGTTTGAAAGTTTGACCATCTTTAAAAAATTAAAACAACTAGATGTTTAAAGAGTCCTCCTGTTTTCCAGCTGCCTGCCATGCCTCTGTTATATGCCGGAGGTAAAAAGTGTATTCCTTGTTTCCATGCACAAAGGATACACCTGTGCATCCTTGATTTTAACTCCTCCCGTAGTCCTGCTCTCTTTCGTTTGTCTGAGGACGGAAGACGGAGGAGTTGAGGAGACACAAATTTTAGAAATAAGGAAAAAGCCTTTTTTTTCCCTTGCTCACTTTATCTGTTTTCCCTCGTGTGTGTTGAAGGTGTTTCTTGCCTTTGTTGCCCAGTTCTTTTCTGTTATCCTGGTTTTTGTACTTTTCTTCTCATTGGCATATGGTTTATCAGCTTGGATTTAACTTTTTTCTCATTAGCCGTCACAGAAAAAGCAAATAAGGTTTATAATCAAGACACTGTTGGGCTCTCTTGGGTTGCATTTAAGTCAAGATATGAGAGTTTTTATTTTCTATTTAAAAAAAATATTAAAAAAAATTTCCATTAGATGTAGTACATTTGTACTAAATTTAAAAATTTAGTACAGGTTTATGACATGATGCTTGGAAAGTAAACTGATGCCATCAATGCTCATTTTCATTTCCAAGAAATCTGGGAGACTCATAGGAATCTGTGCATCCATTGTACATGTGGTTTGTGCATGTCTCCTAATGTATTTATATTCTACTAATTTGTAACAGCAAATGTCCTCTTGCAGTTTTTTTGAGATACCAGCCATCTGACTAATCAGCTATAAAACAGCAAGCGCTTTCAAAGATCAGCAGACATCCTTCCAACAGGGCTTTGACCTCAGAGTGCAGACAGTAAAACCATCTCTGAGACCAACTCTGTACAACTTTCTGGATTTCTGTAATGAGCGTCATCAGAGACTTTATTCCTTGTTTAATTTTTTACTTTCTGGCTGAAATCTATTTCAAAGCCATTTAATGTCTCTATAGTTTTATACACATAACCGTAAAACACTAAAAGTGTTCCAGGATACTTGTTGACCTTAGGTCAATTTGTTTTAAACTCAGAGGCAGCAGCACTTGATGATGTAGCTTCTAAACTGTTAAAAAGCAGTGGATCAGCTCTCTGAATTTGGTGTCCGTTTTAAACGACTTCCTTCAGTTTGGGATATTTTTAATGCCAAGATGTCACAGTCTGGCTGACTGTGTGGAGAGAGGAGGTGGACCCAAGCGCAGACACTCTAAAACAAAACTCAAACTTGATAAACGTCTCATCTTCTGTTAAGGCTGGTAAAACATTACAAAGCAAAAGGCAAAGGCAAAGTTAAACAATAACCCAAACTCAGAAAACTAGAAAGAAAACATGACACACCCTAAACATGAAAAACCCTTAAATGTGGCTACTTGGCATGAATACATGAAGACCTGGGAACATGGCAGAATAGCGGACGATCTGACAAAGACCGAATGACACACAGACTAAATACACACAGGAGGTGATCAGGGGAAGTGGAAACACATGGGGAAACAGCTGACACAAATGAATATAATGACACCACAGGGGAAGAGTAAAACTAAGCACACTGAAGATGGACACACCAGACTTTCAAAATAAAACAGGAAACAACGAGAGACTTAGATACGACACACAAATTTTACAACATGAAGCATGCAGACAAGGAACACATGATGACATATTGACACAGAAGACAAGAAACTACTAATGAATGAGGAATGAATCAGGAATTATAGAAGAAACAAAACCAGAATGAAACTCAACCAAACCCTAACTAATAATGGCAACACAAGAACTAAGCATACATTCAATATAATATAAGAAATCACAAAATACAAAATGAACTCAAAATGCTGGGACACAGACCCAGCCCCTGACACCAAGGTATGTGTGATTGTACATACAGCGTATATTTTACTGAACTGTATTTTGCGACTTTTATCTCCAATACAAAGCATTTTGTAAATGTGTGCTTTTTTAAAATGTCTAGACTAACTACCCTAAATTATTATCTTTGGTCACATCGTAAACTGCAAAGATACTGGTCTTATATATTATCAGAAATGGAAACTATATCAGGTTTGACTCTGGACATGGAAACTTATTTTAGGGGCCCCCTATTGGATTTACTCCATTCCACTCTATTTCACTTATGCTTCAAAGAAGAACATCTTATTGAAGTGGATTAAAAAAGAAAAAAAGATGACGCTTCTATTAACTTGCTGCCAATTTTTCTTTAAAAGGTCCTGATGACGGAAGGCTGATTGTACTTTATTGTCGTAATTGTTGTATTTAAGGAGCTAAGCAGATCCGTGTTGTTTATTTTTGTAAAAGGTGCTTGTTTATTTCAGAATAAATCCAACTTTTATTGTTTTTCATTTTTACAAGTAAACAGGAAAAAGTGCTACACTAACATGACTGCAACACATTCATTCAATAGAATACACAATTGTAATTAGATGTACCTGCGACAATGTGGGTGAGGACCACTTTCATACTCACCACTTTACACACTACATTAAACTGTTTTTCTGCAGGTGCTTATTTGCTATGATTTGAAGGTAACGTCGCTTCACCTGCTATCCCGGGTTTGTTTGTTTATGCTAGCATTATAATGCAGTCAACATCAAAGCGGTTGAGTGGGTTAAAGCAAATACAGAGTCATAAGTTGTTACAGTCGCTTTTATTATTTTACAGGCTTGAATATTATTTTCAAAATGAAAGCCCCCTCAAGTCTGATTTCCAACTTTGAAAGATGGACCATCGTAATCAACCAAGACAGCGGGGAAAACTGTAAAACTTTTAATCTGTGCTAAATAAATCATACGCAGAGGACTGAGCAGGCTCTATCTATGAACGGGTTCTGAGCCTCCACACAGGTCAAATATATGGACTGGGTCTGTCCAGTGTGTCCTGATTGTTATAGTGCTGGTTTGACTTTACTGGGCTAAAACAAGCAGAGGGTTTTTCCATTTTGTAGGAATAATTTGTTAAGAGTATTTGTCTTGAGCAATTTAGCCATGTAAATGAGCCAGTGATAGGTCAGTGAGTGTTACATACACATCAGATGTTCAAGTTGGTTTGTAGGTTTATTGGCATGTGTGAATACCAATACCAAGTACCAATATCAGGTAAATACCGGCCCAGTATTGCCGATACAGATACAGATATCGATACTTTTCACTTATAAAGGCAACTTATAGAGGAGAGCAGTGTGTCATGATTTATGAGATGAATCAGATGACATTTTTCCAAGTGCATGTTTAAGGTAAATTTTTCATTTTCAAAGAAATAGTTAATTTAACGCAACTCAGAGGGTTACATACTGAACTTCCACCCACCTCAACAACCTATATATAGGCTGATGATGAGAGGTGAGGTGTACCATCTGGATCGTGTGCCTTTTGTTTTTAGTTATTATTAGTAGTGCATCTGAATGAATTCCTCTTTTTTGTCTATGGTTATAGTTTGCTCTTCTATTAAGAAATATTTCACTCTATGATCTGAGCCAAACTGCTCACATTTTGATATAAAAAAATTCATAGAGCTTGCATACACTATTTGTGTTTTTGTTCCTAATTGAGCTGCTCCTCCTCAGTATCCCTGCCTCAGGTTCTATGTACAGTACATTATGCACTGCCCATGACCAAACATACCTGTAGTTCCCTTTTTTCTCTTTCTGACTGTTTCACAAGCGCTGCCTGGATGTTTGATTTTGGCATTAGTAATGGTGTGCACTCCTATGGCAAGCAGAGTGGTGTTATTTGTTGCTACGACGCTGATGGCTGTGATGACGGTGGCGGTGACAGTGAGAGCAGTATTGGCTAGCAGAAGCAGCAGGCACCAGATCCCCTCCTGTTTGTTCAGAGAGACACACAGCAAAGCTTTATTGTGTTCAACCCAAGGCTGCAAACCCCCAGCAAAACCAAAACACTGGCACTGGTTGGAGCACATATTGTTTTCATGCCATTTCCCAAATTCATGCCCGTCTGCCTGAATGTTTGTCTGTGCATCTGTCTTACTGTCAGGCTGTGTGTCTACTCATTTCCCTCTCTGTTGAGTGTCATCGCTCTATGAATATGCATTTTTTAGACCTTTTATGCATATGAAATGTTCCTGGTTGGTTTCAGTGTTCTTATTACGGCAGATGTACATACATAAAGACCACACACCTTTTTCGCACAGCTTCACATGCAAACATGTATGTGTGGGCATTTTAAATGCTGTCCTGAATATGTGTGTGTGTGTGTAGGCTTGTGCTAGTCCACATATGTGTGAGTGGGTGATTTCGGCTCTGCGAGCCCAGCACCCAACCATCTGTCACAAAGGGCCCACCACGTTCTGAAGCCAATCATCTCCTTCCAACAGCTTCTAGGATTCTCGCTCTGCTTTCCAACGATGGCCCAGCACGCCAAATACACATTCACACACAAACAATGACAACGTCTGCCACATGCTCCTATCAGCAGGGACACACACACACACACACACACACACGCACACAAACTTAACAATTACAGAGATGCTTGCCTTGAAAACTGTTAAGACCCTTTCCCTTCGTGGAGAAAATATGACTTTCATCTCAGATCCAAGTAGCTGCTTGTTCAGTAGTTCAGACCGACAATTTCTGACAATTTTTTCAGAGGCGCTAACGAATTACTTAACATGCTAAACTTTATGCTATAATTATCATTCTGAAGTCAGCACTTTGGATGCTAATACACACACACACACACACACACACACACACCTACTGTATATAGTTTTGGCTCACTTGTTCTCCTAGAGGGAACGGTGACTGCAAATCAACAGTGTTTTTAGATTGTCTTTCTATTCAAATAAGAGAGGTCAGTGCCACCACCATATGTTATGCCTTTCATATTTACTAGATGCAAACCTAACTAAAGATCTTTGGACTTGTGTCTGGGGCAACACGTTTATCATCTTCTTCTCCTTTTGGCTGCTCTCTTTAGGGGTCACCAAAACACTCTCCATGAATCTTCTCTGTGGTCTTTTTCCTCCTAGCTGGCAGCTCTGTATTCAATTTGTTTTGTCCAGTATATCCACTATCTCTCCTCTGCACATGTCCAAACATCACAACCTTGGGTCTCTAACTTTGTCTCCAAACTGCATAGCCTGTTGCAAATCACCTCTGGCACTCGTTTCCAGCCTGCCTGCACTTTTTTCTTCACCTGTCTTGCGCTCTGTCTGTTGCTTTGCATGGCCAGCTTCAGGTATTTGAAGTTACCCACCTTCACCTACTGTATCTACTGTGCTTTCAATCTTCTTCTCTCCAGAGCATGCCTCCATGTCTCCAGGCTCTGTTCAGAGACTCTGAGGCTATGTCCACACTAGCCCGGATAGATTTGAAAACGGCGTTTTCGTCTGAAAATGCTCCGCGTCCACACTAGTGTTTTCAGTTGTTTTCACAGAATTGTGCGTCCACATTGAAACGGCCAAAACGCTTACGTTCCAGTACTGCGCATGCGTGAAGCGCAAGAAGATTCGGCCTGCCTCATTTCTGTCTGCCGTTTATTTACTTTGCGGCTCTTTGAAACATGGCGGCAAAAGGTTGAAGAAAAGCACCGAATTTTTTAAATGGACTAACAATGAGGTGGAGTTGTTGCTGCGAGTAACACAAAAGTACAAAGTTGCAAAAGCGAGTGAGAATTAAAGAATTTGAAGAAAAGCTATCTGGAGCATGTACAAACTGATATTAATCTTTAATAGGGCTGTCAAAATTGAGAGCAAACAAAACAACTGCTGTATAATGCCCTCCGCTATCTTTGTTGAATTGGTCACATGACTGCATCACATGACTAAAATGCGTCATCGTTTTAGAAAGTCTCCGTTTTTGCTGTCCACACTGCGACACAAACGCACCATCTTCAAATGTATTCGTTTTCGAGAACGTTTCCAAAACGCTGCGTTTTCCTTCGTGGAAAATGCAGTCTCAGTGTGGACGGGAGGCCAAAACGGAGAGAAAACGATTCGTTTTCAAACGAAAACGCATTAGTGTGAATGTAGCCTGAGACGATCGCAAACAAGGCTCAGAGCCTTAAACCCATATGTCACTCCTACTGCACACCTCACCACTGTGTCACTGTTAGGGCTGCTCAATTAATCGAATTTTAATCGTGATTACGATCTGGGCTTTCAACGATCATTAAAAATGACTGAGCCGATTATTAGCTCCTCCTCTCACGCTGCTCCGTGTGGCAAATCGAGTGCACCTCTCTGCGTTTCGAACACGCGTCACAACAATTAAGAGGACACGAGGGAAGCTCGGAAAGCTAGGAAAGCTAAGCAGAAGTTAGCTGTGTCCCAAAATGTCGGCTGCATCCTCCGGAGGCCGCATTTGAAGGCCGATTACGTCACAGCCAGGCGACGAAGGCTGTCCCAATTCGTCGACTCCTTCAAATGCGGCCGACAAATGCGTCCTTCATTTCCCCGAATTTGAAGGATGGGTCGGGTGTGTCCTTCGTGGCCCACCATATCCCAGAATTCATAGCGCGGCCCAGCCAAATTTCAGCTGCCAACAATGGCACCCGCTACTAAGTTTTAAAATTACTCTAATTAATCTTTCTGGGTCACAAAATAAACTTTTAACATATTTTCAGGCGAGAAAGTAGCTGTGTAAATTTCAAATATCTGCTTGGTTTATCAAGACATCGTATATTTGCAAAAGTGCGCCGACGTTTTCGGAGACGTCTGTTACCCACCCGCACGATAGCAAGCCGGGGGGTTCAATGGTCACTCCAGCCGGCGCGAACAGCGGACTCCCGGCTTCATCGTTTTCAGACCCCCGCTGTCTTTCGCCACTCAGGTTAAACATGATATATAAGTCACTCGGATAACTTAAAAATGTAATTGTTTGGCTTTTTTCTGTGTTTTATTTGTTCCGGAGTAAATCGGTTTGGCTGAGATCAAAGTTATTAGATTATTAGATTAAATAAAACTTCATTAATCCATCGGGTGGGTTCCTCCGGGATTTTCACACAGCTGAATAAACGTTAAACAGAAAACTGATTAAACAGAAGTGTGAGACGGTCGAGAATTTACGTCAGTGTCCTGTTATATTTTAGATAGCAAGGAGCAGACGGCCGAGTTTATTAAACTCCACCAAGACAGCGGTGACGCAAATCTGAAGGCTAGACCGTCCCATTCCACAGCCTCGCACTTCCGGCCTTCTCGGTCTTCGAAGGACCCGGCCCACGTAGACCACGAAGGCCGGGTCCTCCGAAGGATGCAGCCGACGTTTTGGGACACAGCTGTTATTTGGTGAGGAGAGGATAATGGCTGCTGAAGAAAGAATGCCGTTGGTTGAAAAGAGAGGTAAAACAACTTAAGTGGTGTGGAAACATTATGGGTTCGCGGAGTCAGACGTGGATCAAGTAGACATAGTGTGGAAACTTTGTGTCGAAGCTGCACCACAGAGCAACACTACAAATTTATTCAATCATTTGAAGACCGCTCACAAAGTGACATACGATCAAACAATGAAGGAACATAGAGAAAAAAAACTCTTGACAACAACTGCTTCATCCTCACAGACTTCCATTCACGCTACCCTGTACAACGCCACTAAACATCCCACCAGCTCCCAGAGACACAAGGAGATAACAAATGCGGTAACGTTTTCCTCGCCAAAGACCACTGCTCAATTAACACAGTGAACAACCAGTATTATGCAGTATTTTGAAGTTCACTAAACATAGGTGTTTACATTTTTCATTTATTTTTTATATTGCAAACATTTGCACTGTTATCAGTATTTGCACACTATTTTATATTATTTTTTGACATCTTTAAAGCCATTATTGAATACATTGTTATTGTTAAATAAATATCGTCAAATAATCGAGATCTCAATTTCAGTGAAAATAATCGTGATTATCATTTTTGCCATAATCGAGCAGCCCTAGTCACTGTCCTCATACATGTCCTGCACCACCATCACATACTTCTCTGCCACTCTTGCGTTCCTCATGCAGTACCAGATCAGGGTTCCTTCTGGCCTTCTCTATACTTCTCCACCAAAACTGTCAAAGCAAACATCACATCTGTAGTACTCTTCCTCAGCATGAGGCCATATCATCACCTCAAGCTTCCTGACTCTTTCCCATATCTCCATGGTATGACTCATCAGCTTTATCCCTCTGTAGCTGCTACGGCTCTACACATCATCCTTGTTCTTGAAAATCAGTAGCTACCGTTTGCATTCCTCAGGAATCGTGTCATCCTCCAATCTAGTTGCAAAATCAATTGTCCTCTCTCATAGACAACTCCCTGCCTCCACAGGTATGTCATCTGAACCAGTTGCCTTTCCACTTGTCCTCCTCTTCACAGCTTCCCCTTACTTCCTGATCCTTTCCTCCATCCATCCTCTCTCTTTCATTTGTTTCATTTATCAGCTCCTCAAAGTACTCCTGCCATCTTCATGTTAGATAACACTCTACATCACCACAATAAAAAAATGAAAAACAAAACAAAACAATGAATTATGATTGTTAATTAGTATAGTTAAAGAAACTTTTGAAATCAGTGTCAAGATGCATTAAAGCTGTTCTGGCACCATGCGGTGGCTCAAAACTTTAATAGGACACATTCAGGTTTTTCTTTAACTTGTCACCCATTTGTATTTATATAACGATTTTATATGATTTCTTCATGACCTGAAGTGAAGGTCATGCTTAAAGAAGTAAAGATATAACAAAAATCAAAGGGTCTCATTTTGTCAAGTAGCTTCAAATTCAGTTCGATCATATTTAATCTAAAATTATCTAATGGCAACAGGATGTGAACCTGTTGCTTATTCAAAGTATACTCTTATATTTGTGTCGCTGTTGGAAAGTCTCCTTGAGGTTGTAAGTAATCATTGTGGTATTATCATTATTATTATTATTATACTGTTGAAAAACAGTACTAAAGCACAGCAAAACTTTGTATTTAAATCTAAATGTGCAACAGACAAAATCTTTCAATGAGTTTTATGCCAAAAACCCAACAACTATTCTTTATTTTACCAAAGTATAATCTGAGCCCAACCAACTTGGCCATGTATCCCTTCTGTGGTCATCCTGTAGTCTATACTAAACAAGCAGAAAATTGGGATAAGGTGCATTTTCCTTGCAGTCATTTGGGCCCACACCTCTGCTTAAAAGACAAAAACTTAAAAATGACTTAGTATTCCCTCAGCTCTCTGAAGATCAGGTTAGCCTGCTGGAGTCACCCATAACATTGATAGAGGTGGACAAAGCGATATCTACACTCCAGTCAGGGAAATGTCCTGGGGCAGATGGCTTTCCAGTAGAATTTTTTAAGGTAATGAAAGTGAAGTTAAATAGTTTATTACTAAGGGTTTTTAATAAAGCATTTGAAGAATCGAAACTCCCAGAATCTATGTACCAGGCTAATATAACATTGATAGCTAAAAAAGATAAAAATCCGGAATCATGCTCATCTTACAGGCCTATTAGCCTTCTTGGTGTTGATAATAAGATACTTTTAAAGATACTGGCTCTTAGGCTAGAAAAAGTAATGTGCTCTATTGTGCATGCTGACCAGACAGGCTTTATTAAGGGGAGGAATTCTTACAATAACACCCGACGTCTATTTAATATTATTCACTTTTTAAATTTTCATCAGATCTCTGGGGTTGTCGTTTCTATGGATGCCGAAAAGGCATTTGATAGAATTGAATGGGAATATATGTTTGAAATATTGAGAAGATTTGGGTTTGGAAAAAACTTTCTGGGGTGGATCAAAATTATGTACAAATCACCAATAGCATCAGTGTTAACTAACGGCCTGTTATCCTCCCCAATTACATTGAGCAGAGGTACAGCACAAGGTAGTCCACTGTCACCATTACTATTTGCTTTGGCCATTGAGCCTTTGGCCATGGCCATTAGACAAAATTCGAGTGTTCCTGGAGTTAAAATTGGGGAAAGACAACATAAAATTCTGCTTTATGCAGACGATATTCTTCTGACACTGACTGACCCTGCTAACTCTCTACCTGTTCTTACTAGGTGTATCAAGGACTTTGGTCTTATATCTGGATACAAGGTAAATTTTGATAAATCTGTTATAATGACTTTGTGTAGTGGAAGGGACATTGAACCTTCATATGTTAAACCCTTTCACTGGGCACCATCAGGTTTTGTATATTTGGGAGTTAAAGTTACACCAAATGTTGGTCACTTATATAGAGAAAATATTAATGGAATGGTTCAAGATCTTCGAGAGATGCTGACAAGATGGAGGGCACTTCCAATATCATTTTTGGGAAGAATAAATCTCATTAAGATGGTAATCCTACCGAAAATACTATATCCCACAGGCATGTTGTTTGCAATTTTGAAATCAGAAGATATTAAAGCAATTAACAAGGCTATGGTGAATTTCATTTGGGCAGGAAGAAAACCCAAAATTAAATTGGAGACATTACAGTTACCGAAAGATCTGGGCGGGTGGGGAGTGCCAAACATAGAAAATTACGTTCTCTCAATACAAGCGAGGATTCTTTCTTCCTGGATACATGAACATTCTGACCTGCCATGGTTAAATATTGAGGAAGTATTATGTAAACCATCCTCACCTGTTAATTTTTTAGGGAAACGTCTAAATGACTTACCTCACGTAATAAAGTATAACCCAGTAATATATAATGCTTTGTGGACGTGGGGAAAACTGAGAAAACTTTTTAACAGTAGTCTCCCTCCATTTTTCTCTGGAAGTCGCTCATCATTGATGTTATGACTTTGATCAGGTTGGGACATTATATTGATGGGAGCTCCCGAATTTTTGTGGACAAATGGAAGAAACCACTGGAAGCACTGGGAGTAACTTGTAAACTGGACCCTAATGGACAATATTTTATGGACATAATGTTGTAATATTTTAGGGCTGTGCAGTGTTATTATTTTGGATGTGGACCAGTCCTGTATTTGTTGGAGAAAAAATGTTAAATAAAAGTTAAAAAAAAAAAAAAAAAAAAAAAAAAAAAAAAGACAAAAACTGTGACTAAACACAAAACCCAACTGCAGCTGTTACAGCGCTCCATTCTGTAGCACTTGAGTGCTCACTCAGTAGTTTGAAGAATATTATCTTCCCTTAGAGATTTGAAAAGTTCAGACTCTTTACAATCTACGTAGGCATGATAAAGCATTTATTCTTCATAAGGAAGTTACAGTATATCATTTATATTACGAAGCCTAAGCAGTGATTAAAGGAGTTTGCGAGGAAAAGCGTCTGGACTTCTTTAAGTTGCTTGAAGACGTTTCACCTCTCATCCGAGAAGCTTCTTCAGTTCTAAGGTCAAATGGCCGAGAGTCCAAGATTTAAACCCAGTGGGAGTGTCCCCCCAAAGAGGGACAAAGGACCCCCTAGTGATCCTCTAATCACATGAGCCAAGGTGTGAAAGCGGGTGTGGGACCTAATCAGCCAGGGTTTCGGGTGAGCTCATTGTGAAACCTGGCCCCACCTTGTCATGTGAATTCCTGAGGTCAGATGGCCCAGGATGTGAGTGGGCGTTAAGGCGTCTGGGAAGGGAACTCAAAACTGGATTATAGATGGCAGACAGTTGGTGTCGTAAACCACCGCCTCTGTTCAAAGATGGTCGCTCACAGTGGACATAGATGGCCTCTTTCACTCCTCTTTCAAACCATCTGTCCTCTCTGTCCAAAATGTGAACGTTGGCATCCTCGAAAGAGTGTCCTTTATCCTTAAGATGCAGATGGACTGCTGAGTCTTGTCCTGTGGAGGTGGCTCTTCTATGTTGTGCCATGCGCTTGTGAAGTGGCTGTTTGGTCTCTCCAATGTAGAGGTCTGGGCATTCCTCGCTGCACTGTACAGCATACACCACGTTGTTAAGTCTGTGTTTTGGAGTTTTGTCTTTCGGGTGAACCAGTTTCTGTCTGAGTGTGTTGCTGGGTCTGAAGTACACTGGGATGTCGTGCTTGGAGAAAACTCTCCTGAGTTTCTCTGATACACCGGCTACATAGGGGATGACAACGTTGTTGCGTCTGTCTTTCTTATCCTCCCTCGCTGGTGTCTGATCTTCTTTTCTGTGCCTCTTTGCTGACTTTATAAACGCCCAGTTAGGATAACCGCATGTTTTGAGTGCTTCCTTTACGTGTGTGTGTTCTTTCTTTTTTCCCTCAGGCTTAGAGGGAACATGTTCTGCCCGGTGGTGTAGGGTCCTGATTACTCCAAGTTTGTGTTCCAGAGGGTGATGGGAGTCAAAGAGGAGGTACTGGTCCGTGTGTGTGGGCTTCCGGTAAACTTCGATGTTGAGGTTGCCATTCTCTTCAATGTGCACGGCGCAGTCCAGGAAAGGCAAACAGTTATCCTTTGTGTCTTCCCTGGTGAACTTGATGTTTTTATCCACAGCGTTAATGTGCGCAGTGAAGGATTCCACTTCTTGTGTCTTGATTTTGACCCAGGTGTCATCTACATATCTGTACCACTGGCTGGGTACTCTTCCTTTGAAAGAGCCAAGAGCCTTCCTCTCCACTTCCTCCATTTAAAGGTTGGCTACAATAGGTGACACGGGGGAGCCCATCACACAGCCATGTTTTTGTCTGTAGAAGCCTTCGTTGTATTTGAAGTATGTTGTGGTAAGGCAGAGGTCTAACAGTGTGCAGATCTGATCGGGTGTGAAGTTGGTCCTGTCCTCCAAGGAGCTGTCTTCTTGTAGTCGTTTTCTGACAGTCTCCACTGCCTCCGTGGTGGGTATGCAAGTGAAGAGAGAGACTACATCAAAGGACACCATGGTTTCATCTGGATCCAGGGTAAGTTTCTGGACCTTGTCGGTGAAGTCGGTGGAGTTCTTGATGTGGTGTGGGGTGTTCCCCACGAGAGGTGCAAGAATGGTAGCAAGGTGTTTCGCAATGTTATAAGTGGCTGAGTTTATGCTACTGACTATGGGTCTGAGTGGGACCCCGTCCTTGTGGATTTTAGGAAGTCCATAAATGCAGGGTATGGCATCCCCTGGATAAAGGCGGTGATATGTAATGCGGTCAATGATTTTGTCCTTTTCAAGGTCTTGAAGGCAAGCTATAACTTTCTTTTTGTAGCTGCTTGTGGGGTCTCGCTTTAAAGCTTCGTATGTGTTGTTGTCACTGAGGAGAGTAGTGATCTTTGTGTGGTAATCTGTTGTGTTTAGGACCACGGTGCACCCTTCCTTATCCGCTGGTAATATAGTGATGTTGTGGTCTTTGCTCAGGGAAGCGACGGCCTTCTTTTCTTGTAATGTGAGGTTAGACGGAGGGACTTTCGCACTGGAGAGGGTGGCTGAGACTTTCATCCTGATTTGCTCTGCTTCTGTCTGTGACAATTTATTAATCCGTATGGCGGTTTCTGTGGCTGTGATGAGGTCCACTATGGGCAACTGTTGCGGAGAAATGGCAAAATTGAGTCCTTTGGCTAAAACCCTCTTTTCAGGTTCAGTGAGATTCCGGTCTGAAAAGTTCTTTACCCATTTCTCCCGACTGTCTTCAGGTGGGTTTTCTTCTCTGAGTTGTGTGGGTTCCGACTGAGGAGTGTGGGTGGAGTGTGGGCACGACATCCCAGTGTACTTCAGACCCAGCAACACACTCAGACAGAAACTGGTTCACCCGAAAGACAAAACTCCAAAACACAGACTTAACAACGTGGTGTATGCTGTACAGTGCAGCGAGGAATGCCCAGACCTCTACATTGGAGAGACCAAACAGCCACTTCACAAGCGCATGGCACAACATAGAAGAGCCACCTCCACAGGACAAGACTCAGCAGTCCATCTGCATCTTAAGGACAAAGGTCACTCTTTCGAGGATGCCAACGTTCACATTTTGGACAGAGAGGACAGATGGTTTGAAAGAGGAGTGAAAGAGGCCATCTATGTCCACTGTGAGCGACCATCTTTGAACAGAGGCGGTGGTTTACGACACCAACTGTCTGCCATCTATAATCCAGTTTTGAGTTCCCTTCCCAGACGCCTTAACGCCCACTCACATCCTGGGCCATCTGACCTCAGGAATTCACATGACAAGGTGGGGCCAGGTTTCACAATGAGCTCACCCGAAACCCTGGCTGATTAGGTCCCACACCCGCTTTCACACCTTGGCTCATGTGATTAGAGGATCACCAGGGGGTCCTTTGTCCCTCTTTTGGGGGGGATACTCCCACTGGGTTTAAATCTGGGACTCTCGGCCATTTGACCTTAGAACTGAAGAAGCTTCTCGGATGAGAGGTGAAACGTCTTCAAGCAACTTAAAGAAGTCCAGACGCTTTTCCTCGCAAACTCCTTTGACTACGATGACCTGGATGACTGAGAACCTTCACAGACCTAAGCAGTGATTCAGGGTTTTTTTTTTTAACTGTTTAAACACTCACAAAGATTGTTGAAGCACCATCTATGAAGTTGTTAAAACTTGTAGCCAGTGCATTTCCTGTGAATCCCAAGTCAAAGTGCTCTGCTGTACAGACTTTTTGCAAAGCTGTGAATACAACGCCCTGCTTTGCACATTTCCAGGCTGCCGGGTTCAAGCTCAAGACAACGTTGAGTATGATGCGAATGTCTTACAAATGTTGACACACCGAAGGCAAGGCTGAGTCTAATTTGTTTTGTACTCTCTTACTGCACGTTTGTTATTTGAATAACAGTTTAAGGAAAAATACTTTTCCCTTTCCTTTGCATTGATCTTATACCATGCATGTTTACATGTACTGCTAAACCTTATTGCAATGGATTTGCCATGTGCATAGAACAAACAATATGTATGTATCTGGTGTCTTTTGCAATAACTGACATCCATAACATTTGTCAGTTTGGTGTTAGGATTTATAGCTTATTTGGGTTTCCCATCTACAAAAGACATGCTCTCAAATATGCGCTTTTGATGGAATGAGATTATGATGATATGATCATCCTGCAATATTTTGCCCATTAAAAGGCATCTAACAGTAAATACAGTTCAGTGAATTCCACATTAATGCGGTGACTTTCTGGGTAATTAACCTAAAATTGCTAGGACAGGATTCTTGCAACAAATTTGCCAAAATAGCCAAGACACACTTCTTGAACCCTTTCGCTATTTTTTCAGAACTATAAACACAAAATGTAATTTTCAAACCGCATCCACAAAATGATGAACTTTTCTGGCTCCTCTCCTCAAAACAGTTTTATTTGCATCAAAACCAAATATGTTTTCCGATCACACACGACTCGTCAAAACAAAAACACTACAGAGGATTCATTACACATTAAAATTAAATAAATAAAAGAGAAAGTGGTCAGGGCATGTACCTCTAAATGAAAATGACGGAAAATACATTTTGCATTTAAAAACAGTACTGAATAACAGTGGATATAAGACTTGCATACACTAAATACACTCTACCACAAGTGTCCAAAAGAAAGAGATAAAACATAAATGAAAAGCGCACTGGGGGAAATCTTTAAACAAAAGTCCATAACGGCACAATCTACTCAGAAAACATCCAGGCCAAAGCTGAACTCTCCACTCGAAACAATGCAATACTCCTGAAAACCCAAACTTCAGACATGAAACAATACACCATACATATACTCCTGCCAACTCTGTCACAGCATTTTAGTGGATATGCACACTGAAAAGAGCAAATTTAATTGATATTTTCATATATGTTTTATCAAAGGAGCAACAGGACACAATATAAACAAACCCAGGAAAACACCAACAAATTCCTGTGGAGCAGAATTAGGCAGATGTCCAGTGATAATCAGCATCCAAAAGACAGCACCCCATTTTTAAATAACCTTAAATCCAGCCCCCAAAACAGCCTCAATTCCAAAACCCTCCAAAACCGAGATGAGCCAAGAAAAGAGTCCCCAGCGTCATTTGGTGCTGGGATGGTGATTTTTGTGCCTCCACACAGGCACCTCACAGCAACATTGGTTTCCAAACGCCAATCAGGATAAACCAAATTATAACACAAATCAACGAAACCAAAGCAGACAAGATTGTTATCTTGTTTCCTCTCTTCTCATGTATGTAAGCACAGCCAAAAACACACAGTCATACACACCTGCAAATGCTATCTTGGTCTCAGATTATGTGTTAACCAGTTAATCAAGAAGATCCTTTTTTCTCCAGCTTAATTTGAGAAATTAAGACAAGAAAGCATTTCCCTACCAAATCCTTTTATTGCCAACTGTGATCATGTAGCTGACATCATTTGCACAATTTCAGTCTTGTGTGTGTGCGTGTTTGTCATCATGGCAAAATGCTTTCCTGGAGTCGCCTATACAGTACTTTTAAATACTTTGGCATGGCCCAAGTATCAATTGGCAGAATATCTCTTAAATTGCATCACACAGGAAGCGCATTGATGAGGTGACATAGAAAGTCGGGTGATGACAAAACACCGTCAACGTGAAGCAGAATAAAGTTTTCTCAGTTTTGATGATAGTAGTATGTTGGCAGTCCATTGGCAGCTTTGGGCCTTCTACCTGCAGAGTGTCTCTTGTCAAATGGGGCAAAAGTATGTGGTACAGCCAGTCTGCAGGCCACTCTTGCTTGTAGTGGAATATAAGGACCAATCGTCAGCTTCAAAGTAACGAGCGATGAGCAAACGAATCCCAGTGTGGACCCAGTGTTCACATCCTGAGTAACTACAAACAGCCAATCGAACAAGAGAAACAAAAAGTCACGGTAACCTGTTTGGCAGGTGAGATACAATTCCTCTTACCCCAAACTGAGCCTGGTTCAGTCAGAGGCTTCGTCCTGTTAAAAGGGAGTTTTTCCTTTCTACTATCACCAAATGCTTACTCAAAGGGGGTCCTTTGATTGTTGTACACATGCATGATGTACAGTTGCTTATTGAGCTCATTCTGTCGCGAATTGTATTTTGATGCTTGCAAACTGTCATGCCAACGAAGCACCTCTGGATTGAACTGAACTGATTGAGGACACAGCGCTTGATTCACAGATTGGGGTTTTGTTTGCTAGCAAAAAAACGAATATATTGATTAACGGTTCAATGGGCAACACTAAAACTGAGCTTTAAAACTTTAAACATTTACATAGTTGTGATTTCCTGAATTTTTTTTTTCACAACAGTCAATAATCTCAGTAACAATATCCTTGAGTCTTGCCTCTGAAATGTCACACATATTAGATTTCAATATGATTGCACAGTCCGTGCGTTGTCCTTTGTTATCACGAAACGGGAGATTTCAAACACTGCAAATAACTGGACATACTGTGGGTGAGATAAACAATACTTTAATTTTCATCAGCGAGTGTGCATGGATGCATTGGAATATTTGCCATCTGTATATTTGCTCAAATACAACCCTTCTATATCGTCAACGTGATCAGTTGGTCATTTGAAGGTATTTTCACCTCGCTCTTTTTCTTGAACTCGTACACCTCCAAACGCTAACTGGCACATTTTGCAGCAGTGCATTGTAAAATGCCGTTGGATGTTGTGGTTAGATGCCCCCACCCCCAGAACAATCTTATTTTGTTTACACAGTCTCTCTGATAGAAATGCAAAGTCCCCATTTTATCTTTCAATTATTTAAGCTATGCAGTCCTAATCAGATATTTTTATCTACGCTTATTTCATTTTATGCGAATAAAATGTGAGCAATTCTGTGAATTTATCTGTGAATGATCTGGACTTCTGTAATCATAGATGTAATGTGGTTTCCCCTACTGGCAGATTTGACAATTAGTGATTATTACTTTTCACTGGGAGAGGTCTAGCTCGTCCACTCCTTTTACAGCAGGTCAATTAGAATCCAACCGAGTAGTGCACTTCACTGATGGAGCACACTAAAATCTTTGACCCTCCTGATTGCAGTGTGTGTCCACTAACAGTATAATGGGCTAAGAGTGCTGAACTACCCATCTACTGTAAGTGCCGGCCATTAAAAGTTAGAGGGACCATATCTAAGTCAATATGATCTATGAGAGACTTAATAGCCACTCAAAACCTAGATTCATTCACAGCATGGCTCGTAGCTAGATGTTGCTGTAATTGATTTTTACAAATTGTAGTGCAGCCAAAATTGTGCAGGATGTAGTGTGGGCATCACTTCACTTTGATAATGTAATCTATCAAATTTGAGTCGTTCTTTGGTTTTCTAACAAAGGCCACAAGCATCTTACAAGATCAGCAAAACACTGCGAACATCTATACATGCTGTAAACGGGTGGAAGCACAAAGTTAACGGTATGCAGGTGTAATTTGTTTTATGTAAAACAACAAAAACACCGAAACAGCTCCTCCGTATTCTTAATTCATACATCTACTTGGCAACAAAGTTCCTATACGCCCTCAGAAATAGACATGGACTTGCTGCCATTTTCAGAAGTCAGCTCTTCTGTCCGCTCTCAACATGGTCAAATTTCTTAAACGCATTTGCAACGACAAGGCTTCCTCAGCAATCCGCTTGGATAGCGGACCAGCTCAGCTCCTGCCCTCAGAGCTGCATGCTGCTATATTGAACCGGTATCTGATTCACTGACCTTCTCGCTGCCTCATGCCTTGCTAATGTAATCTAGTGCTGATGCTGGCTCATGTCGCTCTGCCCGCAGCTCCCTCTCTCTCTCTTTTCCCCCTGTTTTCTTCTCACATAAGCGCAGCCAAACACACACAGTCATACACACCTGCAAATGCTATCCTGGTCTCAGATTGTGTGTTAAGTGATTAATCAAAAAGATCTTTTTGCTCTAGAAATTTTTTTTAAATGAAGGTTCCACAAAATCCTTTTATTGCCAGCTGTGATTATGGAGCTGACATCATTTGCACAATATCAGTTGTGTGTGTCATCATGGCAAAATGTTATCCTGGAGACCACTATATTACCAAAAAGGCAATTTTGGCTAATAAAAAATGAGATTTCCATACTGGATGAGTCAGGGCCCAGGTTAACAACATCGGCCTCCAGTGCTGTTGGCCAACAGGGTGCCAGTGGAAACTGTGCTATTAATGGCTGAGAAAAAGGTAGAGGAGAGGTGAAAGGCATGTGAGGAGCAAGAGCTGTAGCCCTACAAGAGAAGTTAACAGTTTTGCAACTGAAATGAAATTGAAGGCCGAGTTCGTCAGTGCTTGTGGGCCAACCTAGTCCAATCCATCCAATCAGATGAAGGTTACTATTTTAAGATGAATGCAAAATTCTCAACTCTTGTCCAAACACAACCCACCGTGTGTGTTTTGCCTACATAAACATTTCAGCTATTAAGCTTTTTATTTCGCTTCAATGTTCTGGTCAACAAATAAGCCAGAATTTGTGTTCAAAGCACAACAAATAACCAATTCAGCTGCCATCTGAGCTTGACTGAAGTGTATCATCCCACACACAACACTTACACATGTCCTTGTTTCTGTGCTTTGTTTGTTTTGTCTGAACGCTGCAGAGTTTTGTCCGTGTTTCAGGAAGACTGTACAAACACACGGAAACGAGCTGCTTTTATTATTTAACACATGTACAATTTTCTTTTCTTTTTCTGTATTTCTTAATGATAAAAGAGCTGCAGCAAGCTGCCCAGTGTTTGAGCGAATCCTGCCCAAAATAAGGCATACCATCTGCTTTATTTTTAAGTGGGTGATCAGCTGGTTTTGAATCCTGTACTCTCTCATTCCTGGTTGATTGTGCTATCTGGACAATATGTACAACCATTTATACCTGAAGCTACTCAGGGTAGGTCCCAGAAAACGGAGATTCTAACCAGAGAGGCCAGAGAGCATCTGCTGCTGCCCAACCACAAAGCACCGAGCCCAGGCTCTTAGCAGCTCTGGCTGGTTTCCCTGGAGAGCCGTCCTCCACGATGGGAAAAGAGTTCGGGAAGGAGGGATGAACTGTAGAAAGGAATATCGAGGTTTACGTGGAAAAAACCAACATTAAAAGACAACTGTGAAGGGGTGGGGTGGCTGCTTTTGGTCATGTGTAACTGTTCTTCTTGCTAGTCATCTCAAAATAGTCTTAAGTGTTCACTTCGCACAACACAGGATGGAAGCACACAGGCGTACACTCATACAGAATATATAGGCGCGCACAGACACCTAAGCAGGTGGAATTTTGCATGCATGGCTGCGCTTCCCTTAGCTGTGGCCACGGTTGCTAGGCTACAAGTGATTCAAGTCTTTGGAGGGGACCTGACATTAGGGAGAGCAAATTGACCACAGGAGGCTTTAATCTGCCGTGAAACAGCAGCTGGAGCGCATACATACACACATGCCAGTAGTGTATTTTAACATTTACTCTCCCCAATGATAAACACATTTAAATACAAACTGTCACCTTTGTCTCATCCTAACACGAACACAGACACACTAAGTGTGAAAACAGCTATCTTCTGCCAAGCAAAATACAGAGTTTTCCCAGGTGAGCCACAAAAGTTACCTTTAGAGTGTGTGTGTGTGTGTGTGTGTGTGTGTGTGCGCGCGCCCCTGTTAAAAAGCCCTGACAAGTTAAATATTTCAGTTTAAAGTCTATGTATGGCTAGTTTGTACTCTAACATCTGTTTTGCCCCAAAGAGAAGGTGGTTAGTGATATAAGAGACATCATAAAGAAAAGAGATGATGCCCAAAAAGACCTGAATTCAAATCTATGTAAAACTTCAGCAGCAGCGGAGATCGATGTAGAAGGATACCTCTCAGGGGAAAAATGATTTTAAAAACATTATTTTTGCTGCAAAGTCAGTGTAAAGGTTTATGTTCAAAATAACTGCACGGATAACTGTGAGAAGTGTGTCAAGATGCCAGGTGATTTGGTTGTAGACGGTGATTTTGAATATTTTCCCTATATCGAACCAGAATGTAAGTGGTTCATAGATTTCCTCAAGTTCAGCACTGTGATCGACATTATGGAGTTTTTTAGGGACAGACGTGGGTTTGAATGAGAAGTGGATTGCTGACACTACCTTGGTTAGCAAGCTGCCTCTGTACACAATATAGTGGCTGTCAAGCACAGATAGTACAAACGATGGGCGTAGCTACTGTGATGTAACCTACTGGTCTCTGAAGTCCTGTGATGAGCATTCTGACCGTCCCCATTTTGCGTACACTGTTCACTATTATAGTCTGTTCAGAGAGCTATGCTTCCACTACTGTGAATATATTCATAGCACTCTGTAGATCTGTTTACCACACACCGGTACATCTGCATATATGTAGCACATCTGGTTATATTTAGCACATCTGTATATTTGTTCATAGTACATCTATATATCTGCCCGTCTGTATAGCAATATAGAACATCTGTATGCTATACAGATCATCTGTATATCTGTACAAATGTATACAACAGTACATCTGTACATTTACTGTAGTTCATCTGTATATTTGGTCTCTCTGTACATAATTCTGTTCATAACTATTCCACCATTTATACTACGCTTATCTGTATATATCAGCATATACGTGCATTTGCCTGTAGTACATCTGTATATTTGCTCTTTACTTGATCTGTATATAATTGCTCTTATTGCACTTACTACTCTTGCAATTCTGATTAGATGCAAACTGTATTTTGTTACCCTGTATTCATCAGTGTTGGGAAAGTTACTTTGAAAAAGTAATTAATTATGTTACTAGTTACTTCTTCAAAAAAGTAACTGAGTTAGTAACTGAGTTACAATATTCTAAAAGTAATTAATTACTTGAAAAGTAACTATTGCGTTACTTTTAAAAAAACGTTTAACCCTCTGGGGTCCAGGGTATAATTGGCCATTTTAACTACTTTTGATTTTACCTCTACATTTCACCTTTAAAAACGATTTACTTTGCCTTGTTTGGTATCATTCTTTTCAGCACAACCTCACGTGTCTGAATTTACAGTCATGTTTTCATTTTTTACATACTATATTAACACAATTGATCTAAAATCAGACAAAAAACATAAAATCAGAGTAGAAAAAGTTATATTTTTTACTGTAACAACCACAAACATGTTTAATGAATCATATTTCATAACTTTCAATGCAAATATAAATTGTCAATTTTAAAATCATATGCACAAGTTTTGCAAACAACAAAGTTATTTGCATCCATTTACCTTTTACCTTGATTTTTTTTAAATAACCATTTCAAACTATTTACAGAACAATCAGCTGTTCTGCATTCAATAAGATGCCACACAAATTATTTGTGCCACTCCAAAAAATTAATTTCTGTCCACTATAAAGGAGAACATCACAGCCTGATACCTGCAGGTCTGACAGCAGCAGGTGTATCACTCCTTTTTCTACCTGGAGACAGCAGTCACCTTATTGTTCTGACACACAACACAAAATTATCCACAACACTACATGCTAACTACACAAGACAACACATTAACTACACACCCCAAACACGCTAAACATCACAAATCTCTCACATCTCAAAACTCGCTCTCTCTCTTTTTCTGCTGTATTACTCTCTCTCTCGCTCTCTCGCTCTCTCACTCCTAAAACTTCCCATTTTTTCTGTTTTTTTTTTTGCTCATAAGCAGACAGTGCTTGCTAGCGCTGTCCTTAGACAGTAAACGTGACGAAACTATTGAGGAAAAAACGCCGCGTATAGATTGTTTATCATGACTCTGGTTTTACGTGGCCTATCAACACAATTTATAAACTGGTATAAATCACCTTGTTGCTTTGTCTTTAAGTGGTCATGTGATTAACTTACCACGACTACTTTATTCTTCCTCAGTCAAACAGCAGCACTCATGCGATTGTTTTGCCCCCTTAGCTCCAGGTGTTGTGCTAGACAGTGATCGTGATTACCGTCCGCGGGAGCGCGCGCAGCTGCTTAAAGCTGTAGCGTCCAGATTACTTACATAGTCAGCTACTTTCGCGCAACTGATATAAGATGCGGTAAGCTGAAAACAGCTTCGACTGTCTGTTTGTTGAAAAATAGTAACGGACCGCATTTTCTTGTTAGTAACTGTAACGGCGTTGTAACGATAGGAATAGTAATTAGTTAGATTACTCGTTACCGTTATTCCCATCACTGGTATTCATACAGGTGTAATGACAATAAAGTTGACTCCTAATCCTTGATGTTTTGAAACGGGATGTAATGAGTGAATTGGCTAATAATATGAAACAGTCACAGATTGTAAGCCTGTGAACATACCTGGAATAATCTGTCTTTCTGAAACAAGTATGACCAACATTTACAAAACAGACTTGATTTTTTTTATTGAACATGTCCCAAAGTGAATGAAAGAGCTCATAAGCTCAGCGGGAACATGTTTTCAGAAGTCAAGTGACTTCTAAGTCACTTGACTTCTAAGTCAAGTGACTTCTAAGTCACTTGACTCTTAACCATGTGACAGTTTTGGACTTGTGACAATCATGGAGATAATACGATGCGACACGATACGATTCACTTTACGATGCCAAAGTATAGTGACAATAAAGGAATCTTTATCTTTTAATATAGGGTCAAGTGAAAAAAAAAACAAACCCCAGTCACACTGGCCTAAAGACCAGTCTTTGACCATTTGGCAATCACCTGTCGTGGAGACAAAAATGTGTATTCCCTGACTGGTTAGCGAGTGGTTACTTATGGTCGGTGGCAGTCGCTGCAAATCGATTGCTAAAACCCCAGTGACACAGACCTACTGTGTGACTCATTACAACCACTGTTCACTAGGGAAAAATGTGAATTCATTTTCTGGTTGGAAAAAACCTCTTTATGATTGCTTTGGTCGCTAGCAGATTTCAGTGTTTGCCCACAGCTTATATGGAACATGCCGACTTGTTTACACTCACCAGCTACTCTCCAAGAGGCAGCGAAACTGTGAAAAGTATGGCACAAACTGGAAACAGGAAACTCCTCCAAAATAATGTTTACTACAACACTGAGGGACAGCTTTTAATTTGAAGGTGAACCTTTTCTACTTCCAGTTTGTGTCCCTTTTTTTGGCAAATAGTTAGCAACTGTTTGCAGACAAGTCACCGTCTTCCAGGCAAACTACGGGTGACTATGGCAAACTGCTAGTAACCAAAGATGGTTTTTACATCTACAACTCTTAAGCAATGTCAGAATCATATAACATGAGAAAATCTATAGTCCTTTTGCAGCCACAGGTATCGCCATCTGGTGGCTATCTGGTGGTAATTGAAAAAAACATAAAGGCCCTAATGCATTGGGGCCTTTACTGGCTTCATTTGTCAGACCGAGAAACTATAGTTTCCTTCTGTGAGACACACCTGAATTAATTAACATTTTCTGTATAACTGCAGTACCTCAAGAGGTGATTGCCCCCCAGTGTCCAAATATGTATTACACCAAAACAAATACCAAAACAGAAAAGGAAAGAGTGGCTCATAAATACAATATAAGTGCATTAAACAAACACATTTTAAGATGCGCCAGTTGTCACAAGCACAGTGTAAAAGCTCTGATGGCTACCTGCTACAGCCATCTTTGTCAGGGTGAATAAACTGAGGCCTCAACACTATTTAAACAGGTGACTTACAAACAAAATTAGCCTCAAATACAAACGTCATTAAATGAGGAAAGCAACTTTTAAAGACTGTGAACATGATTGTTTTGCTCTAAAGTTGTGTAATGTAATCTATGGGATTGATTTGCTGCTGGAGCCAGGCTCAAGGGGCAATTCAAAGAACTGTAGTTTTTAGCACTTGCACACTGACTTGACTTTTTATCTCCAGGGGTTGCTGCTTGCTCCCCCAACAATGCACATTGTTCTGCAGCCTGTAATACTCGTCTGATGTGTATTAATTTGCCACAGAAAATAGTTAGCAAAAAATGTTTAGTTTACTTCTATTTGACTGCTGTTTGCCACAAACCAAGGTGCCAAGTGTCTTAGGAAATTGTTTTTTAAAAATGGAAATATATTTAACCTTTTTTTCTTTAAATAAAAAATAAAACAGCTAAACCCATCATAGACTAAAGGCAATTCAGAGTAAAATATGGACCTTTTTATTAGAGAAAAAACACAATAAAACACCTACACAGTGGATCTGTGTACTTTGCTTTGCTTTGTTTTAACTCAAATTCCTCACGCTCACGGGTTCTGTGAAAAAAGTGAAAGTAATTAAAACACGTGAAATGGCACCGAAGTAACGGGGCTCCATTCTCCCCCTGTTCCAGACACCTAACACTACTATCATAATCTCTTTAAAGTATTCTTGCTCAAACTTTTACATTTTTTGCAATTACGACGTACTGGACCGTTTTCCGTATGTCTCCATTATCTAGAAGTCTCTTAAATGAATCTGTAATGCTATCTGATTTAATTGCCAGCGCTCATGATTTTGCTTTATGAGCAATAACCTATTCACCCCAGGGGTATATCAATCCTAATGCATCTATTAAAGTCTCCAGATGACATTATTATGATTAGTCACTTTGTTTTTCCAGGGCTGGGACAGTACAAAATCTGAATATGAATACAGAAATATTGACATTATTATCTACTGTCAACACACATTAATCACTACTAATCTTCATGACTGATATTAAATATATTCATGTGGCCTTTTTGGACGTCCTCACCTTGTTTTTTAGAAACAGATGGTATCAGACGCTGTTAAATAATTATTCCTAGGAGGATGTTGCAGTTGCTTTGATCCAAAACCCCTAATATACATGAACTGGTGTCATTTGGTGCGCATGTCTGGGGATTTGCAATAACGAAATAATTCAACGAGGAAATTCTGCCTTTTTCGGCTCAGGGTGAGAGATTCCACCTGGAGGAAAGGGACTGTACGATTGCATAAGCTTTCACTGTTGCACTTTAATAACAGCTGTGACTCTGTAAACATGACACATTTATATATATTCACAAGTGCTCTACAACTGTCTGTAGGCATATCCACAGTCTCCACATTGCCCTTTCACCTGACACAAGATAGCTGGACTAACAACCCCACCAAGTGGTCAGGTGTGCCACGTCTATTTTCTAACATCTGCTCATACCTCATTTATTCTCCCAATAAATCAACAAGTCATACGTATTAGTGATTAATAATGTAGATAAACCTCAGGAAACTTGAAGTAGACAAAAGCACCCTGTTCTCATTTAGCAGGCACTGATGGATGGCTTTGTAAAAACCAGCAAGTCTTAGTATATTAAAACTATTAAAAATGGCATAATATGAGTTGTATTACCCCGATTTATATGAGCGGTATGGACCTACTACTGTTTTGTGTGTCACGCTAATGAATAACATAAGAAAAACTTACATTACACCTGCAAATCCATCATAAAGTTTGCAAATGAGCTTACAAGTATTAGAACTATGATATGAATGACAGAAGCTCCATATTTCCAGTCCTTAGGGAAAGGAAGACTATTTTCCCCATTATCCCATTTCCATGTTAATCTCTCATATCTTCTCATACAAAGAGTAATAGATCTTCTTTTTCCTGGTTTGTGGAATATTTAAGAAAATTATGCCCACATATGGAGAAGAATATGTCTACATGTCTGCATGAAAACACTTGAAATTGGTGCCATGCATCATCAGAATCTGGACTGCGGAGTGCTTTAAACATGCAAAAGTTAACTATTCAGCAGAGATTGTAGCTTCATATACCAAAGGTTAATCTCAGGTAATACAAAATGGTTGGTGCGACCTGTCCAGTGTATGCCCCACTTCTCAAATCTCCGAGCTTCCAGTGACCATGAATTGGATGAGCTGTAAATAAAAGGCACAGATGTATAACAACATCTGCAACGCCTTAAAAAGCAGAAATAAAAAAGAACAGCATTTACTGTTCACTGCACCTCTCAAAAAAAAAAGACACATTTAAGAAGAAAACTGTAAATCAAAGAAGCAGCAGACAACTTTTACAATGTGAAAGTCTCCACTGTTAACTTATCACCATTGTCTTTGATTGAGATTGAGCACTGCTATAAGTTTAATACTTAACTTTTGTTTCCTGCACTGTGAGGACAGCTGACGATATAGTCAAAAGTTGCAGTGTTATGGTTTGGGGTCTTTTACTCAGTGTTTTGTGGGTTTTTTGTATTTTGAGTTCTGTTATTGCTAAATATCTTCAGTCTGTTTCTTAGTTTTCTTTGTATCTTTCTGCTTTGTTTGCTGGCTATTGTGAGTTTGGAACTCTCGCTCACTTTCTCTTTGTGATTTTATTCTCAGTCCTGTAATTTGAAATTCCCCGAGATGTTTTTCCTGCCCTTTCAAAACCACGTTTTTGTTCCCAAGTTAAGCTACTTCCTGTTTTATTTTAGTCTTTTGTCTCTGGTGCTTTATTTCTACTTTTACATCCATTGTGTCATTTTTCTGTGAGGTTCAATTGTCTTCCTGTTTGCCCTCATCACTTTGTGTATTTATTCCCTCAGTTTATCTCAGTTCTTTATTGCGTCATCGCTCATTCCTTGTGGTTGTGTGTGTCTCAGCTCTGTATTTCCCTAGGTGTTGAATTCCTTGTTCCTGTACAGCCTTTGTTTTGTGTTTTGTTAGAGTTTAGCATAGAGCTGCCTTTTGAGTTTATTTCCTGTCACCTGTATCTTGCATTGGGGCCCAAATCCTGTCTGCCGCGTCATGATGGTAACATGATGGTAACAGGCCACGGTGGGTTTACTACTTAAAAGGGGTTTAGCTCAGTGTAGAGTTGTGTCCTCAGTAATTTGAAAGTAAACGAAAGTTGGGGGAAAAAAGAGACTGGACTGTCAACCTGTTGAAAAGCTTGCTAGCAATGCCTAACATCTTCTACTTAACACAACCAATGGCTTAAAAAAAAAAAAAACAGAAAAAAAAACCCACACTAAAAGTCTACATTTACAGCTTGAAATGAATTGAATCACAGAGATAGCTTTGATGACCGAATCACGAGTTACAGTATTTGTCTTGATAATGATATAAAATTTACACTTAATGTAATTTGTACAAAAAAAAAAGTTTAAAATTTGAAATTCATGGACGCCAACTACGTTTACTCCAGAATATATGTATGAATGTATAACTGTCTTTAGGACTGTGCCGTACCTTAGCACAGAATTGTGTGAAGTACATGTAGCTCACTGTTGAATCACTCAATCAATCAGCAAAACATTTACCATTGAAAAATAGAAAAGTGCATTTGTTTTGATGGTCAAACATTCGCAGTCTAACAAAATGGTCGTTCTGGCATTAGCTTCTACTAGTAAAGCATTTTTTCTGAAAGCTGGTCACATTTTATCAAAAAGACACTTTTTTCCACAAATTTCCCACTGCCATTGTACACACAGGCACTGGTTGGGAGTTGATATTATCATAACACTATAGTCGATCTACAGGTCAATGAAAATGTTCTATAGAGGAAACCACAGTCCTCCCCTAGCTTCAACAACTTGAACAGAATAAGTTCACTCAACACCTCAAATATAACACGCTGCCAATCACAACAACCAACAGGTACAACAATCAAAGGTGATGCTGATGGTAAAGTTTATGAAAATACTATCGCATAAAATAGGTACATGTACAGCAGAAAAAGGCATCACAAAGGGCACAAAAGGTCAAACAACAGACACTTCGAACAAACAACATTACACCGCACAGTTGCAATAATGAAACATCTTTAAAGCTACTTTTCTGACCTTTTGTGAGGAGACAGATCAATCAAGTCAATCAATCAACTCGAAGTATATCAGCTGTATTTGGTGGGACGTGGTGAATAGCCGTGACAAAGCAGAGATTCTTGGTCACAAGGCTCCTTTTCCAGTTCTATTAAGTAAACAGAATATTCTCTTGTTAAGGAGGCAAGACTGCTGCAGATGATTGGATGAGTCAGCTTGTTGGTCTCACAAATTTCAGTGCCTTGTTGTGCGATGCGACAGGGTTGTGATGAAAAGTCACTTTCACTCTTTTCTTTCACTTTCCCTCCAAAGTTCTTCAGTACGCCAAGTCCCTCTGTGGTTCCCTGTGCTGCAGCTGTAATGAGCTAATATTTAGTTTACTGGCTTTCTGGTGTACAGGCTACCTTATAATCCACTTCAAACTTTTTCCAGGTGTGAGCAGTGATGATTGCAGTATGGGATGCTTGTGCATGTCAGCAGTACCCTTAAAGGGCATTTTTAATGCCATTTATTGCACCATTTAAAGTATATGATGACCATCAAGGGAAAGCCCTAACACAATCCTGTTGGACCATTAGCACACAATAACAAAATTAGCTTAGAAAATACAAAAATTATTATTAGCCCCCTGAAAAATGTCAAGGTTTTGATGTGTGGCAGGCAGTGGTTTGACCCAAACGCAGGACTCTGAGACGGAGTATTTAACTTAAAGGCAAACTAAAAGCAAACTAAGAAACACAATACATGAGCACTAGAAATAAAACAAAAACTCAAACTAGGAAAAATGACCTAGACTGGGAGTACATGACATAATCTAACCTGGCAAAACATGACGGGTGAGGACCACACAGGTAATGTGGGGTATGTGACAACTAATAGAGAAAAACAGGAGGGAAGCACAGCTGGAGCTAATCTGACGTAAAGAGACACGGGAGGCAGAGCAGGATACACTGACATAGGACATGGACTATCAAAGTAAAACAGGAAACACGACACATATGCAAAGACAGAGACTCAGGGACACGGGCTTCACACTGAAACATGACTGATTTGGTAATGACTAGACATGAGACGTAGGACCAGGACAGGCACAGAGAAAACATGAGAAAACAGGCTAAGAAACATATAAAGGGAAGAAGAACTAAGATCACTAAGCACAAACGAAAGATAACCAAAACCAGGAATAACAATCATCAAAGAATATTAAACCAAGAACTGAAACACAAGCACCGTGACAAAAAACAACCTTTTTATTGAGCTTTAGCAGAAGCCACAGCTGTGCAATGATGGGCTTTAATTTTGTAACGCTTGTAAAATCAAGTCAAAGCCAAGTGGTTTTTCAATTTTTCCAATTTCCACAAAAACTTCAACAAGGATTTAAGCTGTCACTTGCATCAAGCCAAAAACAAAATCAGTTCAAACTTGAGAAAAAGATTTCCCAGTGATCATAAAGCAGGAGATGGATATGTAAAGTTAGCACAGCCCTGCGCTGCTTATTTTTGCAGAAAGAAGGGAGAAGCATGTGATCCAAAGAGCACCGTCCCCACAGTGAAACATGGTGGTGGGAGTATTATGTTTTGGAGATGCTTCAGTGCGTCTGGAACTGGGAATCTCATCAAGGTAGAAGGAATCATAAAGAGTTTTAAAGAAAACCTCAAGCAGTGAGCAGCAAAACTGTGTCTGGACTGTCGCTTTGTTTTCCAACATGACAACGGCCAAATATTTGGCGAAGAGCTATCTCCAGAAGACCAAAGTGAATGTTTTTGACTGGCCTGCACAAAGCCCACTGAATCCCACTGTGGGGTAAAATAGAGACCAATGTCCATGCCACATGATCATCAAATCTGTGGAAAATTAAGCGATTAGCCAAAGAAAGATGGGCTGGGATTGCTCAGGAGACGTGTGTGCGACTGTGAAACTGCTGCACATCAGGGTGGTGGGGCGGGGCTAATAATTTTGTCCCAAGTAGTTTTTGGTTTGTGTGAAATCATTTTATTTCTGCATGCAAAGTAAAGTAATGTAAGCATTCATAACAAAACTAGGATGTTTGGAAAATTAACAGCACTATTTAACAGGAAATAGTAATAATTATGTCCTCATCTGTAGCAAAGAACTAGAAGTCTCACAGAAACTCCATATTGAGACATACGTGGAAAAGAGATGCTGTGGGTTATTGACCTTCCTCATGGTGACTTCAGTCCACATCCTCTGGCACATTTTCTTCAGCTGGTTTCTCCATCAGATTGAGACCAGCATTTTCATGACCTTATTACAGGCGGAGAGGAGGAACAGTTTGTGTTTGTTTTGTGACCATATGGCCCCATTAGTAGGGTAACGACCCCGCAGTCCCTCCAGGACACACGCTCATTTCTAAATGTGTGTGTGTGTGTGTGTGTGTGTGTGTGTGTGTGTGTGTGTGTGTGTGTAAAATAACCTTGGAGACCCTCCAGGACACTTAACACCGCCCCCAGTGGCCACTTACACAAATGAAGCTTCTCCATGCGCCATTTGGCCAGCGACCACTGCTTGGATTGTGTGAGGCTCACAACACACAAAAACGCACACTCAGTGTGTGTATCACTCACACTGCAAGATCACACAAGATTCATGCTGGGCATGTTGTTGATACAAAAATAAACCTTTTCTACCTTTTCTATGTCTGAGAAAAGTAAAAAGAGCTGAGTTATAAAGTAAAATCCTGAAATCTGAAAAAAGACATGAGGTTGGGTCAACAGGAAACAGAAAGAGAGCTGTGGAGATGTTGGTCCTTGTCAGATGAGTCACTGGAGGTGTTAGCACATAAGCTGGTTGGCCTGTTGCTAACACCTCAAGCTATGATTACTGGTGAGTCAAGCACATTAGGAAACCTTATTTGCCCTTCTCAGATGAGCTTAATTAAAAGCAGACGAATACTGTTTCCTGCATGACTGTGTACTCCAAGAACAAACTCCTATCCAAAACAGGATAAAAATTAATATGCTCACTGCTGAAATAATGACAGATTTCGGCAACCTCTGGACACCTTTTGCGGTTAATAAGGCTAAGCACCTATCTAAATGAATGGGAGGATATTCATAGCCATAATTTACGTCTCAGTCCAGAGTGTCAGCATGATCACCCTCTCAGGTTCATTGCAGCAGAGCACTTCAGCAATGTTCAAGCCAAATTCACAATATGGATGCAGTAAGGCAAACAATAAGTATGCTTAATGACATTTTTCCAACTGTTTGCTTGCCATCGCACAGCTGAAATAGTCCTGAACTTCAATTATGCACAAGAATCAGTGCAACACGACACGTCATATGTCTCCAGGAAGCTGGATATTGCCGGCTTTATGGTAGGAGAGGCAGGTCATCAACCATAGAGGATTTTTTGAGTACCATGTCTCTATCTTTTAATGTCTCTGGTACAATTGCTACATAAAGAAGCTACTTTCATCAGCTCCTTTATTAATGTGGGAAAAAAGCAGTGGGTGGTTCTACATGTTTTTTTTTTTGTTGTTTTTTTTTTTTACACGGGGTCCCCTTCCTGATTTAATTCCCAATTGGATTTGTGTCTCCTCCTGGGATTAAACTAGGGTTCTTTCACTCCACTACACAATGAAGTCATGTGCAGTTGTTACATCTACATACCATTGTATTTTTAAGTCAGTTATATAATGCAAATTCAGAGTCTAAAATATCCACTTTGGTAATCCTGCTTCCCTATTCAGTCATCTGTCCAGTAGCACCTACACTATACTGCTAAAATTATTCACTCACCCATCCAAATCATAGAATTCACGTATAATGGGTCATTCTCAGGAGCTCAAGGAATTCCAGCAGCTCCAGCATTTCCTCACTAAAATTACAGAGCAGGGTCAGTGGATGCTGCTGTGCATAGTGCGCACAGGTTGCCAAGTTTATACAAGATCAGTTCCCACAGACCTGCAAACTTCATGTGGCCTTCAGATTAGCTCAAGACCAGATGCGTAGAGAGCTTCATGGAATGGATTTCCATGGCCAAGCAGCTCCATCCAAGACTTTCGTCACCAAGCCCAATGCAAAGAGTCAGATGTAGTGGTATAAAACATGCCGTCCCTGGACTCCAGAGCAGTAGACATGCATTCTCTGAAGTGACAAATCACTGTTCTCTGACTGGCAATCTGATGGACGAGTCTGGGTTTGGCAGTTGCCAGGAGAACTGTAGTTGTCTGACTCAGTTTAATTCAATTCAGTTTTATAATGCCAAATCACAACAAACCTCAACCTTTCGGATTAATTAGAAGTGAGACTGAGTCAGGCCTTCTCATCCAACATCAATGTCTGATCTCACAAATGCGCTTTTGGAAGAATGATTCCCAAAAATTCCCATGAACACATTCCTAAACCTTGTGGAAAGCCTTCCCAGAAGAGCTGAAGCTGCTATAGATGCAAAGCGTGGGCCAAAATCATATTAAAACACTATGGATTAAGAATGGTTCGTGTGTGTGAAGGTAAACGAGCAAATACTTTTGGCAGTATAGTGTACGTCGGTCTGATCCAAGGTCCACTCTTATCCCACTTTTCTTGCTTCTTTATTTCTTTCTTATTTCTGATTCTAATTCAGGTTTGTGCATGAACTTTGAATGAGGTTAAACGCTCAATTATTATCAAAAACATGAACTTAGACCATTCTTATGCTGAGGACAACAGTCTACGCTGTTATAGCAGACTACTACATATGCAACACAGCCTCTGGCACTACCGAACATAATTTTTCCTGAGCAGTCAACTATCCAGCTGCTGAGTGAAGGAGTAATTATGAGTCATCTTTGAGTGTAGGAGAGAAGGAGATAGTTAGCTCCAGCAGCAAAAGCCAACGTAAAGAGGCACAGAAAAGAGCAATTCCTACTGAAATACGAGGGGAAAAATACCACCCCTACTGTCTGATTGACAAACACTCCCACTGGCAGGCACTACAGCAACAACATAATGGTATTCAGTTATTACCACGAATGTCACAAAATTAAATTAACGATGAATTTGTGAGTTATCGCTTTGAAGAAAGCCTTTTAGAAAAGCTGTTTGACAGACCAACATGCAGATAGATATCTGTGATTCCATGACAGCTGTCATCGACAGCAAGGCCTTTGTTGTTGTTGTTGTCTTAATATCTCAGGGGTGCAAACTAATACTTCACACAGCAATTCACATGTTTGCTTACTTCATTTTTTTCCCCTTCCAGTAAAATTCAGCATTAAATGTAAATTCTTCCCTTCACTGCTTTGGAGGTAAATCGTTGACCAGCTGGTCTTCGTTTTTGATGTTCATTTCCTCTTTCATATCAGCCACTTTCTCTCTCTTTCTCTCTCCATCAAACCCTTCTGGGTACCAATTAAGGCTCAGAGCTGCTGCAGTGTGTGCGCATAGGTGTTTTTGTGTGTGTGTGTGTGTGTGTGTGTCTCGCTGCGTGTGTGATAACGCCAACTCAGACAACAAGCTATAGGCTACCTGTCAACAGGCACTTCAATGCTCACCATCTGCTCACGCTGCAAAACGGTCTTCATTTACCCACAAACCAACACTACACTCACAAGGAGGGGGAGGAAGGGAGACGTGCAGGGTGGGGGGTTTAGTGTTGATTAAAATACGATATAACTGCCTGATGCTACTCGGAGCAGTAGTCTTTTTTTTTTTAAGCCTACAAGCACTATATCACCATATTTGCATTTTTGTGAGCGTGTGAGTAAGAGATGGTGGTGAGAACTGTATTGTGTACAGTTGTGTTGTGTTTGTGGGTGTTGTGTAAATGTGTTCAGCCACACTACTGAATAGCTTATTCTACTTAGCAGTGTTCGGTAATGACTAACTAGTTATAGTAGATTATATAAGATTACTGCTATTAAAGAGTTAACCTTCAAGCAATAAATGTAATTTTTTAGACTACTTTTTCACTATCCATTTTCTTAACCACTGATTCAGTTTATGGCCAAGACGCAGGTCGCACTCTGGACAGGTTGCCAGTCTAGTGCAGGGCTAACAGTCTTGTTATACTCTCTGCTCATGTTCACCTAAATGCTGCAAAACTGATCAGAGTTTCACAGTGCAGTTGGATAACGCTAAGCATTCTGCAAAAGCAACCCAACACTTCAGCAAGCTGCAAAGCGTGCTCTATTGTGTTGAAACCAGTCACCAAGTTTATATCCCAGGAACTCGGTGACTGGTTTTAGCTTTGCAGCTTCTGAAAACTGAATGCAGAGACACCCACAAACAAGCAGCAACCTTTACTGATGATTATTGATCATTTCAGTTTTTAAATCAGCGCCATGGACAACAACCACAGTCAGAGGTCAGGTCGGTGGACACATTTATTTAAGCTCAAGCTACAAACTCACACTATCTTCTTCAACCAGGCTACCACAAGCCCAAAACAGATTTAGCCTTGCTGAAGTAACATAAAGGCAACTGTCATGTTTGTAAGCATGGAACAGTAGAGAGGAGCCACCTAACCACAGGTACCCAACAATTGTTTCTGGTGGATTAACTACTAGATATTAGTGTATGAGTCTATATTACCCATTACCCAACTACTCACCCATCAGAAAAATCTTTCAGTTTGCTCAAAGTCGTCGACATCACTACTGAAATCCAAACTCCTGGTGGTACACTCATCCTACTCTCATCTGTCCATCCTCTTTTTTAGTCTAAAAAGTTATGTTTCTTTGACTCGATAAACGTCAATAGAACGATGACTTAAAACGCTTTTACGCTTTTATCGTACTGCTGTAAATATGGCAGTATAGCAATATATCTAAAATATAGAAGAGACCTTTGTAATAGCTATTTTACATGGGCCACTGGGCTTTTCCTTGGCTGCTCCATCGGTCTTTACACCTTTAAGGATGGTTTCTAGACTTCAAAATACAGACTTAACCTCATATTCTGGTGGTCTATCTGTCATGAAGTAGGAGAGACACTGAAAATGATGCATCGGAGATTTTAAATTTTGGTTGTTTTTTTTTTTTTTGCACTAACACAAAGTGAGAGTATGGAGCATTTGAACTACAAAGTCAACCTTTAATGTTACTTGTAACTATAAAGCACTCAGACTACTTACAGTTATTCTGTAATTTGTTACAGAATAACTGTAACAAAGTACTAATGTTTTTGAGTATTGCCTTGGCCCATTGTTTGCTTTTAAATCAACCAGTTTTAAATGTAAATGTGTTCTTTTGTGTGTCAGTTCAGTCTACAAAAAGTTTGAAGAAGTGCAAAGCACAAACTGAAAATTGTAGTTTTCCACTCGATTAAAATGCTGACAATGCGTGCCCTCTCTCCCCCATTCTGTCTTTCCCTCTCCCGCACTCAGGCTGACCACCCCTCTCGCTCGCTTTCTGTATAATGTCATGCAGACATACATTGCCCCCAGCCTTCAGGCCGTGGGGATTGCATACAGGCTATATTTATAGAGGGGGCGATCTGTTCAAACATATGTTCCCCTTAACAAAGTCATCAATGTCAAACCTTGCTCTCCCGGGCTCCACTAATGCTACATTTAGCTTTGCATGCATAACATTAAAGGCAGCTGGACAGAAAGTCTTGGAGTTGGAGTGAAAGCTAATAAGCTACGCTGTTGACCTTCCTGGGGCCCAATAATTACTTCAATAACAGGAGAAGTATACGTTGGAGACTATGTGCTTTGTGTTAATGTGGTGAACAGAATGTGGCCCACAGACTGAAACAGCTATTAACCAGGACAAAATATTTATACCCTGCATAAATAACTCGAGAGTTCAGTACAGTGAAGTTTAACAAGGTAAATAATTGGTAAATCAGCTATATAATTTCAAATGGAGAGCAAGCAAAGAGAACAGCAGAGTGTTAGATTTGGGCCTTGAATGGAAGGAAGGTGTGTTTATTTTAGATGAGAATAACAAACAATGAAACAATGAATCCCGATGATTCATAGCTATTGATCAGTAAAGTAAAGTAGTATATGTAGTGTATTGATGGACTTACTGCTTTTAAAAACAGAAAGCTGTTAGTCAAGGTAGGGGAAAAAGCCTTGACTGCTCTGAGAGAGGAAAACTCGTGAAATGAAGACTTTCCTCAAGACAGAGAAGTTTGGAAAAACTTGAAAACTCCTGTAAGTCTTTAAAAATTCAGCAGAAGGGGTAGATGTCTGAAAAGAGATGGACATTCTCTACTTAGGGTGATAACTGACAGAAAAAATCCTGCTTCTGTCCGGAAAACACCTGCATTAGTTCAAATAAGACAATTAGGAGGCAAGAGAGGTGTGGAGGCTCCACTATATATATGTGTTTAACCGTGTAGATCTCACCATATAAAGTGAATGATTCAGTGGGAGAGACTGACATAAGAGAGCAAAACATTAGGTACTGGAGGTGTGGAGACAAAGACTTGGTGTTTCCTAATGAAACACCTGAAGGTGCCTTCTGTTTTTTAGGTGTTTTATTGGAAAACACCAGGAAGCCTTGCATGCAGAGCGGAAACATGACCCTATCAGAACAATTAGGACAATCACCAGCTGAGAATAATATAGAGATGCTGCAAAGTTCAGTTTAAAGAGAACGTCTAGATGTTAGTATGTGTCCCATCTCTAATCCATCTCATGTGTTTACTAGACCCACACAAAATTACCTCCATAACAACATAATGCATCCAGGCAGGACATTAATTAAATTCAAAGTAACTTCATGATTTTGAACAGTTTTGTTCACTTTTTGATAACATATTTTTTTGTATTAACTTCATCTGTCAGAGATGACGTTTATGCAGAGAATCTACAGTCAGATGCAGTTCCCACCTATTCCCCCCGCTAATAACACTTTAACTCTCTTTTAGATTTTTTTTCTTTTAGTTCAAGCACTTAAGTGAAATTATTTACATTTTCCCACAGGACGACTCTGTTAAAGAGCTGATGCTTTCATTCTGTCTATCCATCTTTCCTATTCGCCCATCGCTCCATTTTCCCTCCATTGATACAGCTCCCCTGGATGTCTTATGAAAAAGAATGAGGTAAATAATTGCTGCACACTTTGCAGTGAATGCCTGCTGCTTCTGCTGCAGAGTGCAGCTGTGGAGACAACACAGGCTGATACTTTCTGCTCTTTAAGTACCCAACCACTAAAGAGAAAAAAGAACAACAAAAAAAGTTTATTGTGCATGATTTTTAAAAAAAAAAGAAAGAAAATCTTTCTCTAAGGCCTTGCAGACCTAATATAAAACCCCCAGGTTTCAGAGCTTTGTATATCAACATGACATCCACTACCTCTAGGTCTTGCTCAAAGTTATGTATTAGCATCCAAACCCTTTTTCGTTCCAAGGATTCAATCTCACACTATTTCTTTGGTGCCTTGGCTCAGCTATGGAGGCGAGATCACACTGTGCAGGGACCACTTTGTGCCTCGCATGCCCCGTGGCAGCACCATGCATTATGTACGCATTTCTCTGTGGACAGTGTGCTCAAAAATGCCCCCTGCCTGCCCTTGTTATTGGAAACCCTCTCACGATGAATAATGACAGACATCAGGGTGCCAAATGTCCCGTGCAGGACACCGTAGGCATTTCTCGGCTAACAGGAGGGAAACAACATCTGTTTGGCTGCTGAATGCAACGCTGATTCATCAGTCTCGCAAACACACCTTGTCTTAAAGTCGCAGTCAGCTGTTTCAGAAATGCACTCGGGAGTGAGTTTAAAACGATGTCAATCATACGGCAAAAGCACTCACACTAATGGCTAAACCAATCAGAAAGCCAAACAATGAAAAAGGTATGTTAGGAAATCAAAAGGAGAAAAGGTTTTGTAGTTCTCACACAGCTGAACTGATGACGTTACCTTTATCGTGATTTGCCTTTACTGCTATTGAAGGACTGCTTTGAAGGACATTCAGTTCAGGCTCTAAGTTCTCCCACGAGGGGGAAAAAATTGCAGACATTTCATTTTAGTGTCTCAACACTCATCAAACTTAAACATGCTCCAAGTTAACACTGATGCAGTGTGTGGAAGTAGAGAGGGTGAATGTGACCCATACTAGTGGATTGCAAGAGACACAGGGGGCTTTAATGGCTCATCTTGAGTATTAGAATAGGCCTCTTTAATCTGTAACCTCCTGACGCCCCTTCGTTTTGTTTACTCCACCATCTGACAGGTCAGTTCATATCACACGTGTTAGGAAGCGCGTCTAAGTTGAGCGTATACAGTCTGCATGTTTAACAGACTGTGTGCCCTGACTTCTCCTCAGTGGAAGTCGTTTTCACAAGCCTCAGTCTGAATGAAGCCATTTAATACAAGTCAAAAGTGCAAGAGGATTTCATTTCGTATTCCTGAATAAATCTGCAGGGGAAGGATTGTGGAGGGAGGAACTGACATGTGAATGGAGAGGAGAAAATGTATGCCTTGAGGAAGTAGACAGGAGAGAGAGAGAGCGAGATGGATGAATTGAGGGAGTATGAGGGTGCAAATAAGCATAAGTCATTTGAAGTAGTCTTCCCTGTTTCAAAGGAACAATCTCTTCCATCTGACAGGTAATGATAGCACTGCTTTCAGCATACTTCCCTCTCACCTGGGACACTATTGCTCTCCATTTGTTTCTTGTGTCTAACCAGACCTGACTACAAATGGATCCAACGAAGCTTTTGTGCGAGGTCAAACGACAATGTGCTGAATAGGTAAGGGGAAGGGGAACTTTTCAAGTTACCTCACTGGCAAGTCCTGAAACCAGAAAGGAAACTGTTCTCAAATTTTAAATGAGATTTAATGAAAATTAACTCTTCCACAATTCTTTTACTTGCAGCTGGTATATTTGTTTATAAGATTTCAGCCTGCTCAGCTCACCTCAGTCATGGTCAAAAGAAAGTAAACCTTCTTTCACTTTGAAGGTTTTACATATTGTGGACAGTACAAAAAAGAATAAAAAGGTAAACAACGATAAAATAATACTGGTACAGAAACAGCAGAGACAGAACTTCAGGGAGGAGCTGACTATGAAAGGCCAGGGAAGTGGTCTGGTGTAGAAATGATTCACTTCCTCTGTCACTGCTATGATGCCAAGCCTGATATCATCATTTTATCATCTTTGAATTCGTGAGCTGTGAACTGGATCCATTTCATGTCATGTGCGTCTCTGGGACTCACTTTAAAAGTGAAATGAAACAACCCTTGGGATCTGGCTGGCAACAAGTCATCAGGTGCCAAGTCTGAACATTATACTTACTTTATCAGTGGGCAATAGTGCACAGAGTGCAGTATCCGGCCTAAAAACTCTGCAGCTATTTAGCTACAGCAATAGCAGGTTGAGCTATCTCAACCAGCAAATGTAACTTTCCATGTTTGCAGCTTTATTTCTTAGGAGTGTTTCTGTGAAAGGCTACTGCCACCTCTCTCTTGTTCATCAAACCGACACTGACAAAGAGAAAATGGTCTTCATCAAATTGGAAATCTTGTCTGACTTGCCTTTTTCCTTGTCTCTCTTTTTGTTTCACTCTCTTTCAGTCAGAAAGCCATGATGCTCTGTCTCTTCTGTCTCTCTCCATCTCTGTAAACGTCCGTCCCTCCCCCCACCTCAGGCCAAGATGCCTTTATCCAGGGAGCAGGCTGTTTATGAGCTGGAAACCCACTGATAAATGTCACTGTCTGCAGTGAAATTAAACATTTAGTGGGAGTCCTTGGAAAGGGCTCAGGGAGAAGAGTAAAGTAGCACATCCTCAGGTTTTCTGCTTTTTCTTTTTCTCGTTTTTAATTAAGACGGGGCTAAACAGAACATCAGCGTCCACCAGCGCTGGCTTGCATTTCCTCGTCCTCCTCCTGAGTTTTATCACGTTCAAGGAGAGGCAAGGAAGAGACCGGCTGGAGATTTACTGCGAGCCAACTGCTTTCTACTTCTGAACAAAAACCCATTAACGATGCCATGTTAGTTATTTCAGTTTTTGTCCTTTTCTTGCATTCATCTCAGAAAAAGCTTTGCTTGAGTGTCTCTCACCAACGCCCTTTTTTCATTTACCGCATTTGCATCACAAAGCGTAAAACACATTTTCATAGGCGGCTCCTTTTCTGTTGTCTACTGATCTGAGTGTTAGACTAATGGTCTAGGAATGCTTCCCTTGCTTTGAGCTGCATATGCATCCCAGCATCCACACCAGGCGTTTAATGGCTCTGACTGTGTCTGACTTTTATGGTCGCGAATTTTAAAGAGGCCCTTTTCTAGAATTACTGCACATTGAGGTGTGGCAGAGAAGCAGGATGAGAGCTCTCAGGCGTTTTAGGGGGCAGGTGTTTTATGCTCTGTGTGTGCATGTGGGAGCTCACAAGTTTGTTGAAGGCTGCGTATGTGTGTCTGCCTGTTTATGTGCATTTGTGTGTGTCTCGCGTGGTCCGCTGAAGGTCTGACAGAGGTAATCACTCAGCGAGATGGAGGGACGAAGCAGCTTTAAACGCCAACTCTGTTTTAGGCTTCGCTGCATAACCAAATAACGCTCTGTGTGTCGCAGAGGCTAATAAGGCGTATTCCTTTTCCGAGCAGCTCAAGGGGAAAATAGCCTTCCTGCTTTGAAAAAAAAAAAGACTTTTACGAGATACAGACTTTTTTTTCTTCTAAGCTGACAAATAAATTGCATGCAATTTTAATGGTTTTTCTTCCTTTCCATGCTGTTGGGAGTGGAAATGACACATTTCGCTGCCCCTGCAATGTCTTCATATGGGTATTTATCAGCCCCAGTGACTCCTGGCTGTGTTAATAATCCCACAGCACTGGTGTAATGGATTCAGCCAAACCCCTGCTTTATCCCAGGTATCCTCCTTTTCTCCCACTAAATCCACAGATTATTACAGAAAATACTTTTTCTCTCTTATACTTGTTCTGTCAAATTAGCTCTTTTAGCATCCCAGCCCTTTGGAGGAATTACAGGACTTATTTGGTTTTTGCTGAACGCAGGATAATCACTGGTTCAACTGTGGGGTTTTAGGCTGGAGGTTTTAAAAAATGAAGCTCAATCTATCTTCTTTCTTTCTTTTGCTGTCTATGTCACAGAAAGCAAAGTCGACCATTTTGACCAAAGGCTACAAGAGATTCTGCTAAATTATGCATCCAGTTAAATTTAATACAGTTTTATTTTTAGCATGTGCATTTTAATAAATAATTTATTGAAGAAAAGCCGTGTTATATGTATTGGAGTATGATGTTGTTTATGATGATGATGATCATTTTTTTTGTTTTTTACATTATTTACATATTTTCATATAAACATATTTGTATTCTGTTTTTACACATTTAATGTACTTTTATACAAGAATTAAATCATATTTACACCGATTCATTATTTTATTGACTTTATTCATCTCTAAATGACTTAAATATGATAGTTTATCTGCCTTTTATCTGTCTATATATCTTTCCGTTCACTTTCACATTAACCTGCTTGTGTTTTTGCTGCTTTTTGTCTTTTCCTCCTCTATCCATCCATCAAGACATTAATTTATCTCCGTATTGCAGTTTCTGATGACGAGCATCGAGCACAATGCCTTGCTCAGGCGGACAAGGTCTATGGATGTGTGATGGAGTGCTCCAGTCTGCAACATGGCAGCGACGTTAACAAATTGATTTTCTGACAGATTAAAAAAGATTAAACCAGCCATAAAAACAAGCAGGAAAGTGCTTAATGGACCATATGTGCACAATAAGTTTTCATATGTATTCTTTTCCCGTTTCTCCTCGGGCCATCCATCTTATTTAGACTGACAGGTCACAGGCCATGCTAACGTGACTGTCATGACAGCTGGACCGTGTCCTTCATGTTATTTTGTAAAAGAAAAATTTTCGAATATGTGCCCAAACCACCAAGAAAAATATTTTCCACGCTTTTTACTTCATCTTGTTCACTCATGTTCAACTTTAAACAAATCAATCCGACAAAACATCACAACACTGCTGGGACTATCAGGTTAGCCATTCAGGTGGGCAGGCTAGCGGTAAATGAAATTTTAGGATTAAATCGTCAAACTAAGCTGACTCCACTTAGTCTCTGAGAAAATCAGAAGCTTTTAGAGGTGATTACAGGTTACTGATTATATTCCTAGTTCTATCCACTGGTTAAATCTGATGTCATTAGCCAATTCTGGGTCCAAAGACTCCTTAGTTCCCAAAATCAAACAACACAGATGATCCACTGATGGTTAAAACATATCTAAATACTCTAAGAGCAAATAAAATGATCAGAGTGGGTTTTCTCCAAAGTTAAACATCCAGGCACCCATGAAAAGAGGCTTTACAAGGTTTAGTAGAGTTAGAGGTTAGCATGACATTAGCTCAGTAAGATCCATCTAAAGGTTCTGACTAAAACACTAAAAAGTACAGCTCAACAAAAAGACGGAAAACTAAACAGCAGTGACATTTTAAGAGTCAGTGAAGTTGAACTAGTTGACATATAATGATGTCGAACCTGCAGGCTAGCTACAAAGCTATGGTTAGGCTAACATAAATGTCGAACCTGCAGGCTAGCTACAAAGCTATGGTAAGGCTAACATAAATGTCGAACCTGCAGGCTAGCTACAAAGCTATGGTTAGGCTAATATAAACGCTTTGGCACAGGGAAAATTAAAGATGGTGTTTAATTTTTCCTCAATAAAAGTTCATGTTGAGGGTTCCTGATGGACAGAATGAGAATGACCACTGATAATTTTCAGGGGCTTGTTTCTGTTAATAAAAACAAAACGTAGATATTCAAAATTTTCTTGTACAACTTCACCTTCTTCCAAGGTGGATGGAGAAAGACAAAGATCTGGCGGAATGAAGACTCCAGCTACTACTTTATAAGCTGACCAATGGCAGTGATGGGAATAACAGCGTTACAAATAACGGCGTTACTTTTTTCAGTAACGAGTAATCTAACTAATTACTATTTCTATCATTACAACGCCGTTACTGTTACTAACAAGAAAATGCGGTGTGGTCGCGACAAACAGACGGTTGAAGCTGTGTTCAGCGTACCGCATCTTATATCAGTTGCACGGAAGTAGCTGTCTACGTAAGTAATCTGGGCGCTACAGCTTTAAGCAGCTGTGCGCGCTCCCGCGGGCGGCAATCACTTTCTGGCCGACGATCACTTTTTGGCACAACACCTGGAGCTAAGGGGGAAAACAATCACATGAGTGCTGCTGTTTGACTGAGGAAGAATATAGTAGTCGTGGTAAGCCAATCATATGACCACTTTAAGGTGACAAAGCAACAAGGTGATATATACCAGTTTTTAAATTGTGTTAGGCCACGTAAAACCAGACTCATGATAAACAATATATACGCGTGTTTTTTCCTGAATAGTTTCGTCACGTTTACTGTCTAAGGACAGCGCAACACTCTGTGCTTATGACCAAAAAATAAAAAAACAAAACAAAAAACAGACCGTCCATGTTGGTGGAAAAATGCAGCATGTCGACCAATCAAAAAATGATATGGCAACATGACATTTGGTTGTTTAGGAAGAGGGGGAAGTTTTAGGAGTGACGGCGAGAGAGAGAGAGAGAAAGAAAGACAGCAGAAAAAGCGAGAGAGCGAGTTTTGAGATGTGAGAGATTTGTGACGTTTAGCGTGTGTGTAGTTAATGTGTTGTCTTGTGTAATTAGTGTGTGGTGTTGTGGATAGTTTGGTGTTGTGTGTCAGAACAATGAGGTGACTGCTGTCTCCAGGTATCAGGCCTCTGATGTTCTCCTTTATAGTGGACAGAAATTATTTTTTTGGAGTGGCACAAATAATTTGTGTAGCATCTTATTGAATGCAGAACAGCTGATTGTTCTGTAAATAGTTTGAAATGGTTATAAAAAAAGAGTAAAGGTAAATGGCTGCAAATAACTTGTGCATATGATTTTAAAATTGACAATTTATATGGTAAATGGCCTGTATTCATATAGCGCTTTACTGGTCCCTAAGGACCCCAAAGCGCTTTACATATCCAGACATCCACCCATTCACACACACAGTCACACACTGGTGATGGTAAGCTACATTGTAGCCACAGCCACCCTGGGGCGCACTGACAGAGGCGAGGCTGCCGAACACTGGATACAGTATATCAAAATGAAAACATAACTGTAAATTCAGACACTTGAGGTTGTGCTGAAAAGGATGATACCAAACAAGGCAAAGTAAATAGTTTTTAAAGGTGAAATGTAGAGGGAGAATCAAAAATAATGAAAAATGGCCAATTATACCCTGGACCCCAAAAGGGTTAAACATTTTCTTTTAAAGTAACGCAATAGTTACTTTTCAAGTCATTAATTACTTTTAGAATCTTGTAACTCAGTTACTAACTCAGTTACTTTTTTGAAGAAGTAACTAGTAACTATAATTAATTACTTTTTCAAAGTAACTTGCCCATCACTGACCAATGGGTTTTGGCCTGTGACCTTTATCAGGGTAATTATGAAATATTAGCTTGTTTAGACAGAAAACTCCTTGTGTGTAGGTTCCTACTGTAGGTTTGTGCAGAAGTGGGATGTTGTTATACAGAAAAGAAAAGATATTTTACAACCTTTATATTTCTGACAAGAAACAGCAATGTATATCATCATAGGACCAATTATAGCTAATTCCAAGAATGATCATGTAAATATGAAGGGCACTCAGGGAGAACCACTGCCCCATTTTGATCTAAGAAAAGTAACAGAAGTAGAAGACGAGTATAAGGAAACAACCCTGAATTGTAGACTGGAGAAATTTATCATTATTTTTATAGACTGGATCGCTAAAATCTTTAATTGCAACTTATAAAATGACACTTTTAGCAACTGAGATGTCACTTCCTGTTCAACAAAAAGATTTCCAGTGTGTGTGGAGTTCTTTTCTTTAAAGAGGGGGAGCCTTTGGTTTAACAGAAGCTTCAGTTGACATTTTAAAGCTCTGATTGTGTAGAAAAGGAGAGGAGATCAGAAGACTATAAAGCTGTAACGTTAAAATGTGAGAACAGAGAGAACAGATGTCATTTTTAAGTCCAGACTGGATGGTAAGTGAAAGAAGGGATAATCTGAGGATATTTTAGGTCAGGAAAAACACCAAGACTGACATGTATGGCTAATAACATAAAAACACAGCATGCAACTCGAAAAAATTGAACTCAAATCAACTCATACTTTTTGATGAGGTGCAATAAAGAAGCTAAAGGCATGGCTGGGTTCAATTTCTGTCAGCGGTGGCTAACGTTTGGCTCACGCTCTGACTATGACCTGTGTCTGAGGATGTAATTAACCAGTAGTTAACCAGGCCGAGAGTCAGAATCCCTCATGATTGAGTTCACATCAAGTTTACATAAGTCAGGGGGAATCTGGAGTTCAGGCTGAATATGTTCACATTCAGGGTCAGAAGAAATACGACAGAAGAACATATCAGTTTTAAACGAACGTCTTTAAATTTCAATGCTTTCACTGGAAAGACAGGCGGTGGATTATACGACGGCTTTTCTGTTGAATAGAAAGTTTTAATATCCTCTCTTCACGGTCTAATATGATTTGTGCTTAAGACAAACACTGCAACAACATAGAAGAAACATAAGCAGAGTTTGTAGCACAATGTCCTGACATCGAAGACAAATTGGCTTCTATGCTCATTTTGGGAAGAGTTGCAGAAATATTTTTGGTAATTGACCTTTACCCAAAAAACTATGTATGAGTATAGAATAATTTAACATGCTAATGTTACGAAATTGGCATCTTAATATAAATGTGTCACAGTTACGAAACAGTAAGCCTGCAATTGCTTTCTGTGTATGAAAGACCACTTTTGGAGACCTACAGGATGAGATGGAATTACCTCCATGTAGTCAAAGAGAAAACGAAAAGAAGTTTTAAACTTTCCATGTTGTGTATGCAGCATCTGTGTCATAACATGTGTATACGGTGTATCTTACCCACCATAACAGGAATCACAACTTAAGTTAAACTCTTGTGTTAGTGACAAATAATGGACAAATATGTGTAATCCAAAATATGGAAATTGTTATCTTTACTTGAAATTACCACTGATAATTGCATTAACTTTCATCCCAACCGTTGCAGCAGATGGCCCCACCCCTCCCTGAGCCTGGTTCTGCTGGAGGTTTCTTCCTGTTAAAAGGGAGTTTTTCCTTCCCACTGTCACCAAAGTGCTTGCTCATAGGGGGTCATATGATTGTTGGTTTTTTTCTCTGTATGTATTATTGTAGGGTCTACCTTACAGTATAAAGTGCCTTTAGGCGACTGTTGTTGTGATTTATAAAATCCAGGATAAATCCAGGAATAGGAGGAAAATCATGATCCTAGAAATAAAAAAAAAAGCTTCAGAAACAGCGTGACAAAGCAATCTGAGGAAAGGAAAAAGATTTTGGAGCGACTGCAAACAGGAGTTTAAGCAAAAAGAGCGGCTCAAGAACATGTTCAGTATGAAAACACTGTGGACATACTTTCTTGAAACAGCATTAAAGGGACTTTGAGGTACTTTTCTTTGTTTGATGAGTGCGTGTTACCCAATTTGCAGCAACATACACCTAAACATACACCAAGACAATGAGTGGAGAAGGGAGGGGTGGGTATGACCAGGCTTGACATTTTCCAAAAAACATACTGTGACCAGGATCCGAGTAAAGTCTACAAAAATAATAATTTAGTAGCCTGTGGGATAGAGATATTTCTCTGCTAAATTTTAAAATACTGCTGTGTGATGTGCAGAACTATATCTCAGTGAACAGCTGTTTCACACTAACTAACCTACAGCCGAAAGATGTTCTGTTCTGGTTAGTGGGAGTGAATGAGCCATTGATTATATCATATCTGCAATAGGTTGCACAAAGAAAGAAATGGGCATACATTCAGCCATTAAGATTAGTTCAGAGCAGCACTGCTGACTAGATAGGAGGCAAGACACACTGGAAAACCCCAATCTAGCATACATTAAGGCTACAGTCTGGGCCTGCAGCGAGGACATGATTCCCATATGTGTCGTCCCCTTGGAAATTTTGGCTTTTGCCTTTTCTTTTCACCATCATCTCTCACTTCCTGATACTTTTTTTCTACATATCTTCCACACACCGGGAGCTTCTTCCTGCTGCAGCTGTCCAAGTTACCCAGCTCGCGCCTTGACACGGTCACTTTTCCACAAACGCCTTTCTGGAATGCTGCAAATGACTATTACATAAAAGCTGAGTGAATTACAGGCAAATCCTTTCTACCCCAACACTGCCAGAGAATTCTGCCAAACTGAAGAAAAAGTGGGGGAGAGAGAGTGATGGTGTATTTTTGGGCACTAAGAACTGCAGAATGTCAGCATTTAATCCAAACTCAGCTCCCCATTATTTCCACTCACTTCTCTTCTTTTTCACTCTTCAGACATCACCGCCACCTCCTCACCCTTGCCACACCCACAGAAACTCTCTCCACACAACCCCACACACACTAAAAAGGACGTGAGGAGGCATTATGAACACAATTTCTCGTTCCGTCTTTGCACAAAAATGGAAAACAAACAACTGTGTATGTTTCATCCCTTCCCATGAAGTAAGGATGCTATTAAACATGGCATAAAAGGTGTGTGTGCTCCTGTGTGCATATAGTGAAAATCTGGATTCTCAACAGGCACCAAATGTGTTTGTGTCTTCAGCTTCTGTGATGTTCTTGGCAAAGAGAGGTTCTGCATTTAAGCATGAAGTTGTGTTTGAGCTAGAATTTTATGAGGATGAAAATATTATTAATATCGTGTGCACTTGCTTACAATTGCTTTCATTAATACAGTGAAAACAAAACCAAGGTTCTCTGTGTGTGTTTGCTTCACTGTAACAAACAAATGCAAATACACAAAAATGCACATTCACCATACTGTGTTACATAAACACTCCTTTTACGCTCCTATACAGACAAAAGTGCTTTACAAGAACATGCAAACACACACACACACACACACACACACACACACACACACACACACACACACACACACACACACACACACACACACACACACACTATGTCAGTGATCCCACAGCATCTCTGGCAGGAATACAGTATTATCGCAGTGTGTGAGCGCCACACTCTGTCACTCTGCCTCGCTGGCAAGCAGCCTATCATAACGCAGCAGCCCACACGTCCTGGTGTGATGGAATTGAGCCTGTTCCTAATTTTTTTTCCTTTTTTTTCTTTTGCTAAAAGATCCAGCAGTTGTTGTCAGGAATAGTTGTGTCAGGAATTTTTCTGACAGAGGATGCTAATATTCATAAACACCTTGATGTCTATTGACTCAGATGGATTAAAAGTTATTAGAACATGTGGGCTTTTGTACGTCAAGCTCGATTTTGGCAGGCACACATCAAAACAATGTAATAGGATTTCCTGACAGTGGAATGCAAATTTAAAATCTCCCTTTGAAGTGTTAATTAGTATAGGTAAATGGAATCCACATCACCTACAGTAAATAATGCTATAGCAGTTATAAACAGGCACGGTCTATCAGTCAGTTAGTATTTTGTAGGACATTGTTGGTGGATTCAACTTAGATTTTGGATCAGGTCTCTCAAGAATAAGGTCTTTATATTTAATGGATGGTAATGGATAGTGGGGTATGCCAGCAGTTACAGGTTTGATTCCCACAGGTATCGGTTGTTTGTCAAGTCCTAAGTCTCCTCCAGCAGGTCACTTTGTTCCCACATACTGTAAAGCACTCTAGATAATAACATCAGCTGCAGCAGCTTAAATGGAAAACACAGTTGTGTCTCTGATGATTTCATTAATTTCTCAGTGCAAGAGATTAAAATGAATGAAGTTCCTGAACTCCAAAACAGGTGCGTTTTTGTTATGGTAAGTGGTCCCTGAAGGAGACAATGCCATTAGTGACTGATTCTTCTGGGACAAAATACTGTTTACCTTCATTCTAGTTCTGCCTCTAAGACCAAAAAAATAAGGAACATTATTTTTGCCTCTTAAAAGTTATCCCTCCCTGGTGCCTCTGGCTCGGCTGGGCACTCAGTCAAGACAGTTAGCACTGAAGGGCCCAATTCAAATCTCCACCCTTAAAATGAGTGTATGGTTGCTATTTTTGCCCTTTCAGCAAAGTGATGCCATTATAGCTCGTGTACCAGGACTTCGGTGTTGTTTCAGCTGGTTGTACATCTGTGTGCAGGCATGTCTCTACAGACATCTTTGCAATCTGTGGATTTCCACGTGGCTACAATAGTTAGAAAAGACGAGATTTTCTGCAGAGGACTCTAAAAAAAAGATTTGATTGTGTTGTTGTTTGAATGCCATACAAATTTTTCCATTAAGTTTTTTTTTAAATTCCAGCAGTCTTCTTAACAGCAACACCTATTATTTAGGAGAAGACCACAGCAAGTCAGCTGTGTATCTAGAGCCAAAATATTAAATGTTATGGCGCTATGTTGACGTCACAGTTTTGCATACGCATCTATGTCTTAAAGGACTGCTGCCATAGGGTGAGAGGTAGGTTACACTCTGGACAAATCTGCAGTTCGTCACAGGGCAATTAATGAATTTACTAATTTTGTTAAAATGGCATCATTAAGCAAAACATTGTAACATTGAGGCTTGTTGCGTCTTCCCTCCTTGTTTGTTCTTGTCCTTGCCTTTGGATTTCCCCTTGTAAACCTGTGTTTAACGTCACAGTCCTGTGATCTGCATAAGTATGCATGAAGAGCTCAAAATGTCTGTGTAAGAGCCCTCGTGCTCTTGACTGTTTAACAATGGGACACAGAGGCTCACAATGAAATGTGCCTCAAAGTCTGTGAGCCTGTGAGTGTGAAGATTGGGATCAGGCGTAGGTGTGAAGCCACTGAGGAATAATTTTCTTCTCTCTGCAGTCACTAGAGACTCTGCTATTTGCACGGGGCACCTGTGCAGCAGGCGCTAAGATCTCCACACTGTACTATGCTGTAACACCATCTGTGAGTGAGAAAAAAAGCAGCTGGAGACATATCTATGAGATGAGGCCTTTGGCTGTTTATAAGCCAGAAATTGGTATAGTATGGGAACTAGATTTTATCATGGATATGCAGTTCTTGACCTGGACACCCTAGAGACATTAGTAACAGCAAAGGTTTACATAAGTAAGAGCTAACTCCTTTTATTCAAAATTTAAATTATTTAGTTAGGGTAAAAAACTAAATAGGGAGAACGTAAATTGCACTCCTACTAAGGTTGTTGATAAAATGCATTGTTTTTATTAGCTGCATCCTCTATTACTCCATCTGGAAATAGGTGCTGCGTTTTCATCAGCACAAAAACTGATAATAGTGACACCAAAAACGGTAAGACAGCATTTTGAATCTGATGAACATCAAGACAGCACAGGCTATTTATTTCACAGAACATCAGCTCAAAGGCTGATCTGGCTCTGTGTGAATCACGTGTAAATTTTGATTTGTATTTGATTTTTTAATAACAGCTGCTTTTGTCAAAGTGTGCTACAAAAGCGAGTGTTCATGATATTTGAGTATCAGAGTGCAAGTTTGATCTCTGACTGAAATTAATGTCTTAACCCAACTACAGCCAAATGTTTCAACTGAATCTTGCAGATTGTTCTCTTGTAGCTTGCATTCTAAATAACACAGATATTCATATTACAAAAAAGATTTATTGACACAAATTGCATGCACACACAAGTATATCTTCCCAAACACTTGAGCACACAAATACCAACGCACTCTTTGTCACATGTGCACACACACACACACACACTCTCTCTCACACCAGGCGTTCGGCAGTCATGCCTTTCTGTAGGATTCTCCTCTGGGTGCTGTGTCCAAGGTGAGTGCGCTGGCTGGCAGCTCCTGAGGAGTTGGTAGGAAGAGATAGCTGAGCGAAGCTATTAAAATACGGGCAGGAATTTCCCTTATCTCTCCCACCGAGGCAGCTCGCTCTGCTTTGTGCTATTATGGAGATAAAATGCACAGAGGCTGGGAATGAGGGAGGAAGGAGGGAAGACGAGGAGGGGAGGGTGAGGTTGGGGAGGGAAGGCGTAAGAACGTCAGATTTATGGAGCTAGGGAAGCTTAAGGTTATTAAATCGAAAGATTACTCGACTGCGAAATTGTTGAAGTTTTTACGAGAAGTTGAGGGATTTAGGCCTGTATTAAACGGCAAAGCATTAGGAGGCCAGCAATATACATTATTCACAATTTATTTTTACCCCCTTTCTTCTATTCCATTCACCCTCTTCGTTATTCCCCCAGTCTTTCTTCTCCGTCCTTTCATCAACCTCACAGACAATATCGAGGTCCTAAACTTTCATTCAGAGGAGCATCTGCACCTCCCATTTCACCCCTCTCCCCTTCATAGTATCAGCATGTAGACAGGCAAAAAAAAAAGAGAGGGAAAAGAGTGGGAGTCAAAGAAACAGTGATAAAAGGAAAAAGGGAGACAACAGATGCCCTGACTGAGAGGATAGACTTGTCATCTCCTGTTTCGCTATTGACACAGTGTGAGACAATTCATATTTCTATCAAGGACATTCGTCACTGTCACATTTTAAGAGACAAGTTGGGGGGAAATGTGGCAATAAGAGCAGCGGTGCCATATTTAACACTAACATTTGTATAATATAACCTGAAAACACACATGCTTGTCAACATTAACTAGTCTCTTATGCATTGTGTAGCGTCATAGCCTACACATCTAAGCTACACATATCTACATAATAGACATGTGTAGCTTCTGGGTCTGAAAATGTAACCATTTTGAGGCAAAAGTGCCTTTTTAAATTCTTTCTAAGAGACAGCATGGGCCAACTCTTCTAGTTGCAAAAAGAAGTCAGATTGCATAGATGTCTATAAAAAAATAGCACTTGCCTCTCTTAATGACCAATATTAATGACTACTTTTCAAGTGCTATTGAATGCAATATAATGTTCAGTTTGCAAATAATAGACCCCATTGAAGTTTAGAAGATGAATAAAACACATTTTGGCAGACCATTCAAAAGACTCTAACAGTGTCAAGCAAGGCAAGCACTGCTTGTCCAGTGAAATCAAAAGACAGACATCAATTAAAACCAGTAAAAGCTACCTCTCTCTTAAGCTTCTGTCTTTTCCAGTTTGTAGTCATCTTTTAAATTACTGGTACCTTACCGCATCTCTGGAAAGAGGTTTAACTCTACTCGATTCAGTTTCCACTTAAATTTATACAGATCCAGCATTTTGAGAGCATATCCATGTCGTATTAACACTGGCGTAAGTTTAACCAAGTTTTTCTGCTTGTTTGCACATTGTTCACAAGCCTCTGGTCTTTGATGGGAGACTGATCGGAGACCAGCATGCTATGAAGCATTTGTTGGCTCTGTTTTCACTTCTTTGAGCTCAGTTACCATGTGTGAGCTGTGTAGAAAAAGAGATAACATTGGCAAGTAAGAAAGATTCTGTGATTTATCATTTTACGGACAGAATTTATTTTACTAAGCACCATGGGAAGAAATTTTTCATTTCGTTAGCAAAGAAGGCCAGAATCATTGACGGTCAGCTCCCACCATGTCTGGTATAATAAAATAAGCAAACTGAACAGATGTAGTTTCCAACAGCACTTTCACATTAGCACAAAAATATTTTTGTTGAATGCATGTGTAAACGCTAAGCAGCCAACATGCCAACGCATTTTTCAATAATATTTTTAATCCCTCTGTTGACAGTTAGCCATGTCAAATGGTGCTTTCAATTCAATTTTTGTTATTTTTTCCCCTCAGCCATAAAAGGCTGATGGGGTGTTGTCGCCAAGCGGTGTCAGATCTGCCCCTCACTTGTCTCATGCAATTTCAAAACAGCAAGCTAGCAAATGTGAAAACAGCCAGGCAAACCCAAATAATAGAACCAGTAGGACGTTGTTACTATATTCGTCTTTCAGATACAGTGTGCAACATGTATGTAAATTGCCCTCATGCCAATGTAATCATTTTATCTTTGGTGCAGATAAGTAGCAACACTTTAGCAATAACAAGAAAGGTGATGTACTACTCAAATATTCATTAAAGACTGCAAAAAGGCACCCTTGGTCTTAGAAATATTTTTTTACACCTATTTTTACAATGTAATAGATCTTGATACATCCAGCTGCGTTTGTTGTTTACTGTTGACGCTAACAAATGATGGTACGGTCAGAAATGTTAACCCGAGTCCTTGGTTCACGAAAACAAAATCACTTTAACTGAAGGCATATTTTTTTTTTTGAGATGATGAAGTATGGGGTGAGCTTTTTTTTTTTTTTTTAAATGGAAGCTCTCAGTTTTGCATCAAAGCTCAGCACTTGTTGAGAATTTATTTGTGAATCACTATTCCTCACGGCGCGCCCTGGTATGCCTGTTTGTGAGAAACTGTCCCTGGCCTCCACCCCTTAGATTTTTTCAAAAAGAGAAAAAGCATTTTTCAGAAAGGCAGTTACAGGAACATGTTATTGATATATAACACATCACACAACAATAGACATCAAACACAGGGTGAGAAATTTGTCTCTCCTCTAGCTTGATGTGCACACACACACACGCAAAACACAACGTTACAAACTCCACTATCAAACCAGTGTGAGGACTTTATAGGGATGTGTCACTTTGGATGCACAACAGCAGTCTTACACACTCGCACACACATACACACATCTCCAAAGCAGAGCCTCACACATACAAATCTGCACCCGTAGTGCTTCTGCATTGTCTCTCATGATTGGCTTGGTTTCAGATGTTTACTGTGCCTCTCTCGCTCTCTCTCTCTCCGCTTGTCTCATTCAGGTCAGGCTCGTTGTCTCTCGGTAAACAGAAAAAGTAGATTCTCAGGAAAGGACATCAGGAAAGGAAATGTGAATAAAACATTTCTTTCACAACAAAACTCTTTTGAGAGCATGCACATAGACATACTCACATATTCATATCCACACATACATATACATGAACATTGGCGGAAGAGTATCCGTCCTCACGGTGTCTGTCCACATTTTCCCGAATTTCCTTCCATGAACATTATGCAATTTATATATTTATTCAACACAATTTCAGTTCATTTTAAATGAAAGAGGTTGGAGAGATTTCTTTAGTGATTAACTGATGGTTTTGCATATGTGTGTGTGTTTTTGTTGATGCTCATAAGCTGCTAAACACACAGCTGGCCATGCTCTTTGATACACAAGAAGGCCTTGAGGGTATTTTACACTCCTTTTATGCTTCTTTTCTTCAGTGCACTTTCTCCTCTCCACCTAATTTGCACAATTTCCATAGATCCTTCATTGACTTGGGGAGAATTTATGCGCCCCCAGCTGTGATCTAAGGGATGGCTGGTCAGCTTATATGTATTTGTCTGCATTCATGAGTGTGTTAGTACATGCCATCAGACGTAGATCCAGTATACTAGTGAAGCTACTTTTACTGATATTCACATAGGGGAGTGCGTTTGCACATCCCAGCTCATTTTCTGCGCTCATTTGCTTGTGTGGCGAGACTGATTACATTTTCACCAAATACTTGTGAGACGGCAGCATAATGCGGCTTAATGTGACCAGCTCCGTCTTGTCGTTTATGGAGGACTCCCCCACTGTTTGTTGACACTTGGAAAGAGAGCCAGCCATCTCCCGCTTCACTAGATAATTCTCCTCTGTGGTGTAGCAGAGAGAAACTTCATTAACCCCACTGCCACACAGTCAGTCCTGGAGATGTGCATGTGTAATGTGGCTGAAAGCAGCCTTTTAACGCTGTAAACACTAACTTGCTAAACGTCAGGATGTATTACACACTTCAGCTAAATTATCAAAAGCTGGTCTACCAGCTTGTGTTTCGTGGACTGTGGATAAGTCTAAATATTGTGTAATAAATATTATATGAATGCAGATTTGTAGTTTCAGCAACAATGCACTCACATTACATGGTCCCAGGAAGCACTTGTATATTTAATTTATGTTGATGTAACACTTTACAACCATGCCAGCACTGAGACCCTGCATCAAGAACGAGAGTGAAAGTTAAGACTATATGCATTACTGTTATCATCTTGTAAACCTGGGACTTGCTTTGTCTTGTCAGTTCAATTTAGCTTTAAAATCTGTTTTTAACCAGCTTAAAGTGATTCTTTGGCCACCTGGGGGCAGCACAGCAGAAATAAGCCCTGAATACAAATAACAACAAGCAGCTTTTGTAAGTTGAAAGAGTGAGCTTGTAAGCGGGGGATCAGACAAACACTGAACGACATTATAATTTATTATTACACTATACTATTATCATTATTTTAGAGACACGTTTATGGCTATTATGTGAAGTCAAGTAAACACTCTTGCTTTAGGCCCTTCAGATTTTATTGTTTTACGTTGAAAAAGTCTTGCCCCATCCCTCATTTCTATATATTTTCCTCCCAGTAGCAAGACTTTCCTGTAATATATTTTCAAAGTATTCTTGAGCAATATTTAGGGTTAGGGGCAGGCTTCCTGAATGTCTTTCAGAGTTTTTCTTTGGATGTTGGCTTTTTTCTTTAATTCACTATCAGTCCAGTCCTTGTGCCTGACCATTTTCAGAGGGATGTTTTTTTTGTTTTTGTCTGTTTTGTTTTCTGTTGCTTGTTGAACCACTGACCTATGAATCATTCAAACATAAAAAGCATAAAGATGGCACCCAACTCAAGGGATGAGTCAGTGTTGTGTCTACCCGTAACAGACAACCATTTTTAAGTTGTTTCTTTAGGCACTTTGTTAGTAGCAGCCTGTCACAGAAGCACATAATTTGTTCCCATTACTTTAGTTGAATCTATGAAAAATGCACAAAATACTATTTTTGCACCAACAAGGTGATTCCAGGGGAGCTATTAGCCAAAGACTTGGCATATTTCAGCAGCTTAAAGCAGACAGGCAAACAGGCAGGCTTAAATTGAAAGTATATCCTTTAATGGTGAATAGCAAGCAGTCTGAAACACAAAAATCCAGAAAAACACTAATCGAACAGGCAGGAATAATACAGGGTAAAACGACAGATATCATCACAAGGTCAAAGGAAGGACGGAAGCTTTATATGGAAAAAGGGCTAATTACAAGAAGTAGACACAGCTGGGGGGAAAAAACAGACAGCTGCAAATAATCAAGGTAATGCAACAAGGGGAAGTAAATCGAAATACAAGATAAAGGTAACTACCAAGGTAAAACAGAAAGTGAAAATCATAATTAAACAGGGAAATAAAAGCACATGAAATATCTTAACATTGGGGAATAGACAGAGAAAGATAAGATGGGAAACACCAAGGGAATCAAATAAACTAACATAAACAGCAACTAGAGCTAAACACTCAAGACAGAAAATGCTAGGAATAACACGAAGATGAAAAGATACACAATAGGCAAACTAGTAATCCAACCAATTTTTTTTTTCATTTAATTTAAAGTCCAGATTTAAAGTCCAAAAAGGACCAGGACCATGACGTGTGGTGTGCAGTTTGTCCCTAAAATTGTGAGAACGCTGAACAAGTGGAGCACAAAAAAAGATGCGTCAGGTATAAAAAAAAAAAAAAAAGAGAGAGATCTACACTAGATGAAGCAAATTATGTCTTTAAGTAAAGAGAAGAACTTCAACAAAGACCAGACACAAGACCTGAGAAATGCATCTGTCCCTATAGTGCAGGGGTGAGGAACTCCAGGCCTCAAGGGCCGGTGTCCTGCAAGTTTTAGATATCACCCTGGGTCAACACACCTGAATCAAATGATTAGTTTATTACCAGGCCTCTGGAAAACTTCAAAACATTTTGATGAAGTAATTTAGCCATTTAAATATGCAGTGTTGGATCAAGGACACATGACAGGTTTTATGGAATGATAAATCCAAATCATCAGAGTTTACAGAAGAGTTTAGGAGAGAGGTACAACAGGAAGTGTCTACAGCCATCTGTAAAACACCGTGGAAGCTCTGTCATAGTTTGAGACTGCATTTCAGCCAGTGGTGTTCGATAGAGATCTTGTCAAAATTGATGGAACTATGAACAATCATTTTTCAGCATGACAATGATCCCAAACACACTACCAATGCCGCAAAAGCATACCTGGCTAGAAAAACATGCAATGAAACACTATCAGTCATGGACTGGCCTCCCCAGAACCCAGACCTCAACATTATTGAAGCAGCGTGGGATCATCTTGACAGAGAACAGAACAAAAGGCAGCCAACAACCAAAGAAGAGCTTTGAATGTCCTTCAAGAAGCCTGGAGAACTATTCTTGAAGACTACTAAAGGAAATGACAAGCTTCCCTTAGAGAGTTCAGGCTGTGTTGAAGAATAAAGGTGGTCACAGAAGTGGACTTGCAAGCCTGTTAGAATTGTAGTGACTCATTTTTGCACATGGACTGTGCTTCAGTGTGTGTTTGGACATGTTTCTGTAAATCACTGAACCTATTTTCTATTTTTCTGGCAAAATATAAAGAAATTAGAAGTTGGCTTGTGACTTCTGGCTTCTGTATTTTATTGTATTTTTGTAAAAGTGCAATAGTTTAGGCATTGCTAAATTTAAATAAATGCAAATCATGAAATGTAGGTATTTGTCTCTTGTGTTGTGTATTATTTATATTACATAAAAAGCTAAGTTCTTCATGCTTTTTCCATGATTACATTTCAACCTTTTCAAGCTACATTTAGTTGTTTGGTCCACTCTGAATAGCAAAAAATCAAATAAAACACCACTGAGGACTCTCTATTTTATATTGCACAAACTTTGGATTGTAGCACCTACAAAATGCTTCCAGCGTACACTGTGTAGGTGATTGGTTATCAAAACCCCTTATACAAAAATAGACATGCACATACAAACACAGCTGTTAATTTAGCAATATTGCTTCAGGCTGTAAGAGGCTAAATAAAGCCTTCAGGGACAAACTCAGCCATCCTGCATCCATCCTGTCCATCCTCCCACTCCCTGAAGCCTGCAAGGATGCTTCCTCGCGGGATATTACTCCCACTATGCCTAGGGGCTGGAGCACATATGGAAGTGATGTGGAATGTCAAGCGCGAAGGAGTTAAAAGGGAGAAGAAAGGAAGACAGTAAAATATATTGTCTATATTTAGAAAACTGGCTACGTGGGCACTTCGGTGATTACAGAAGTGATTTTTTTCCCCTCGTTTTAAGTTAAGTAATGACTTTGTGAGGACACACAGTCAGGAATGGCCATCAGTGATGGCACCCAGTGTAAACTCTGAGCTGGGCAGCTGCCTGCATATCGTTTATTTCCTCCAGTATCTGCCTCCAGCACACTCACGCGTACCAGCCAACAGGCTCCTTCTGTTCCTTTATCACACACACTGATATTCACACATAGGAGTGCAAAGGGAATAAATGAGCACGCACACGCACACATAAATGCACAGCGACTGAGAGAAAAAATAAGAAAGAGAGACAGTGGAGATTGCAGCTTAACCTCTTGGCTCTGCTGTAAAGCAGCACTCACTCTCAGGAGCCTTGCTGATAGCCATCTGTCTGGCAAGGAGAGACAGCTTCACCTTCCCAGCACATCAGCACGCTCACAAACGCTCATCCCATAAACACAAAGGCAAGTATCCACACAAACACTGATGATAAGTACACAATGTAAAAATTATATTTCCAGTGTTACTTTGGTGCTGTCATATTTTTATCTAAGTGGAATGAAAGCTTAGATAATTCCTTATCGTCAGAATGAATCCAGTGACCCTTAAAAATGAAAACAGCATGCCGACAAGTTTCCACATAAAGTTATTTTTCTTCGTTCATACAAAGTTTGCTTTTCAGATATGCAGCGTGCGCACACATAGCAATGATTAGCATCTATTTAAAGTGAGAGTGGGACATTCATTGACAAAAAAAAAGAGCTATACACTTAGAAATCCTGTAAAGAACCAAAACCCTTTAGAGTCGGGCTACAAATCTGGAGCTTAGTCAATAGCTCCCTCTCAAGGTTGATAGCTGAGCCAAAGAAAATCTTTTCTGCACCCACATCTTTACCCTGCTTCCCCCTCCTCTCCACTTCTTCTTCCTCTCTCCCTCTCCAGCGGTGCTTCAGCTATATTCTTAAAACATAAATTCTTTGAAATACTCTCACTTTTCCACCTCTGCCTAAACTCCACTGCTCCCACCCCGCACCTCCGTGTCCTCTCCACCCCTCGATCCATCTCTTTCCCCCTGATCAATAATCAATCTGCAGCAGGCAAGGCCAGGGGCCCTGCGCCATCTGTCTCCATCGGCAAACCTGGGGGAGAGTGTGAGAGGAAAGTGTGAGAGAGATCGAGAAAGAGGGAGGAGATAGAGTTCAATCCATCTTCATCTATCTCCATCCACGGTCAGGTCCACTCTACCGGTATAGATCATAATTTGGAGAGGTGTAATTGCTGGTCAGAGACTGGGGGTGAACGCTAAAGGGGGCAGGAGGGGAGAAGGGGGTGTCAATAATGTTTCTACAGTCAAGTCCTCCCCTCTGCCCCACCTCTCCACTCTCCTGCCTGACCCAGTTTCCTTCTTTTTCTCCTCTTCATCTCTTCCTGTCTGTCTTTTCTTACTTCTCCTGCTATCTTCACTTTTCTCACTTCTACTTACAGAGAACCACAGACCCCAGCAACATAATTCATCACTCTTCTGGTCCACGTTTGTGTGTCTACGTGAGTGTGGATTTCTTTGTGGTTTGCACGCCTGAAGTTTGTTTTTCCACTCTAATCCTGTAGAAGAGGCACCGACGACGCCTACTCTCAGTGTTTCTGCTGCACTTGACATGCATATGAGTGTTAATGTGTCACAGGAGCATCGCAGTGCTCTGATAATGATATACCATGGAGCACCTGCTGTGGAAAAATGATTCTCAGGTCACAGTAAGCTTGCCCAAATAATAACAATTTGAAACCACCATTCCTGAGAAACTCAAAACATGTCCGAGGAGCGCAGAAGAAGTGTATCTGCTGCAATGTGCTAGAAGCAAACGGTTTGATCCTGTGCTAATTAAGAAAACAGGTCCATATATTTGACTTATTTTTTTCCAAACAACTTACCTCATTTGTGAATACCGTGAAGCAGATTCTCACACACTGACAAGACTCTAAATCAAGGATGTTGAACCAATTTTACATCCTAGGCCATTTTGATTTTAAATGGGTAAAAAAAATGTAACTGACATTTCTGTCAGTAAAAAGAAGTTTAACTACACATTTAATCCCTGAGATGATTAAATATAAAAAACTTGTGCAATTTTAACAATATTCATCAGTTTTTAAACATGACAAAGAAAATGCTGCTGTAGCAAATGAAATAAATGTAAACAATTACAGAAAAAGGTTTTGTTAGCTCATTCCCCAAACTGTGCTGTAATTACAAAACAGAAAGTTTCTGTTCATTTACTGTTACATAATTACTTTGGTATAGCATGAATTGTCTCGGGGGAGGTATTTATCAGCAGGGAAAATGCTGTAAAATGATTAAAATACATTTAAAAGTCCCAAATTTATGTCCTTTATATTTTCCAGTGGGCTGGATTGGAGACTTTGCAGGGCTAATTCTGGCCCTTGGGCCTAATGTTTGACAGCATCTCTGTGCTGCTGCACAGCATCCTAAGATGTTGCCAATAAGCATTTTCATTTGCTGTGTTCACTGTGTTATTTTAGCATGTTAATGTGCTAAGAGCCGCTAATTTAACACCAAACACAAAGCTGCACACAGCTAAAGCTAACTGGATTTCATTGTGCTGAATGAAAAGTGAAGAGACCACCAAGTCACTGCATTGCAGCAGTGCTGGAACAAAGAGGTGGCCAGACATCACCGCAGACAAAAGTTCTTCCACGCCACAGATCCACGGGTGAAAGCTGGCTGATCTTAGTGGAACTGATTAATGCAAACCCTAGTGCAGTCTTCAATGTTGGTGTGATCCATTTGTGCAGATGTAAACATGCATCACACACTTCAGTATGAACCAAAACACATTAGAGGAGGTGGTCTCAGTCCACTTCAAAATAAACTTGTGAGAATGTGATCTGACCTCAGTCTATCCCAGTTTAAAGGTATTCCCATAGCTAGCTATGGTTTGCATTCTGGGATGCAGCAGAGTACCACAGATGTGTAAAGTACGATAACTGTTGCAAGACAAAGAGCGCGGTGCATCATTTTATTGATATTTAGTCAGATGACTACATTTATCAGCTCTTTCCTGTATTTACTTTTGTTGCTCCCACCCCAGACACATCTGACCGATACGCTGACTGAACGTTTTCTTGTGATTTTCAAATTCTGGCATTTTCAAAGCTTTTTATAAATACTGCTCAAAACAGCCATGGCTGTTAACTGAGGTTTTGGTGCATTTCATCCCAATCTCAAAAGGTGACTTTCCTTTTGCTTCTAGGTCTGACTGATAGTATCAGAAAAGCACTTCAGTCCAAAACAAAAGAAAACTAAATATTTTTGAATAAAAATCTTTAGATTTGACAAATTTGGACATTGTTACTTGATTTCCCCATCCATCTATCTATTCTATTTTCACTTCTTTCAACTTTAGATGAAACATTTTCCACAAAGATGTGAAAGATGTGGAAGCCTACCAGCAAATCCACAAAAATTATGTGGTTATAGCAATAAACATGGTGGCCTTTACTGGATATATTCTATTTTATAAAGTGGTTTGTTGTGCATTGCTGTGAATTACTGAGCAACTGAAACAGCCTCAAGCATGTTAACACAACAGGGAGACTTTTCATTAAAATCTCACAGCTCATTGTCATCAACAATTTCAAACTTTTTCTTGCTTGTTACGTCCGAATTTATCCAAAACATGTCAATCATAATTATTGGCAGTCTGGTATAATGCGTAGCCTTTTTTTTCAGCCCCATAAACCTGAACTGTAAACAATTTGCCAGAAAACTCTAATTATTTTCAATGAATTTGCATATAAGAGTTTTAATTTGGACAATTTTTGTTGGTAATTTTGTGAAATTTTTTGCTTGTACTTAGTTTATCGTAAACAAATTAAAACATTTAAGGAATTTGAGGATGTCTCAAAAATGCACGTATCATATATGGTACACTTGGCATTTTGTGCAGTGCTCGTCTGTGCCTGTTTCACAGAATCACATTATTTCGGAAAGCCTCGCTTTGCCCGTCTCTACATTTTTGTTAAATTGGAAAAATAAACCACAAGAAAAAGCTGCAAGTTTACAAACTCATCAACTGATTCGGACCACAGGAAATGAAAACGCACCAAAAGAGATGAACACAAAGGTGAACCACATAAAGAAAAAGCAAAGGTGTGTCAGTGCTGGAGAAAAAGAGGAACTATGGTAACTTTTTTTTTTCTTTTAAATACTACATAAGTACGTACTTAAGTAGATAAAATTACATCCCAGTGCCACCTTAAAGTTGCAGTAATATGGTTTATGTCATTCTGAAAAGAGCTGCTCTACATAGTGAGTATATTTTGATGCTTTTAGGCTAAACAGAATTATTTGTCTTTTGCCACTTTTCAATATTCGGTACAAAAAACAGTGTTTAAACTTTTGTGCAGCATTGACAGAGGGCCGAGCATGAGCCTTCTTTTTGCACTGTATTCATTTCTGATCAAATATGATTTCCTCCGCCTTCATCCTTATTATTGGTCCCCGCCTCCATGCCATCTGGATGAGAAATAAAATCCTGGAAATGCCCTTGCACTAACAGTGCTGATAACCTATCAAATGTCCCATCTACAGTCATTACTCCAGTAGGAAAGGATGTGCTAATATTAGGCTCTGTGAGTCATCAGCGGAGAGTGAGTAAGGGCGCTTGTGTCACATTTTAGTCCTTCATACTATTAGTTAAATAAACAAACACAGGGACTATTTAAGAGTGTGCGCACACAAATGTTGTACATAGATGTTAAAGTGCACGTGCTAAATTTAGAGACTGAGTGACAGAAGTAGGTCTGCGTGAAAACAGCTCTTCCCTGTCTGGCTCTCCTTCTGGTGAGTTCTCCTCCTCAGCATCTTCTTCCTCACAATCAAGAACATTTTCACTCCTCTCCCTTTCTCTCTCTGTTCATTCTTACAGTGTTTTCCGCTTCCTGCACTAAGTGAGAATCATCAAATGAAGATTAAAGATGCTTCTGTTTTCACTAACAAGCTCACATGACTCCCACAAACACACACAAGTACATGCACAAAGGCATCAGGAACACAAGCACGTGAGCACACACACACACACACACGCTGAAGTGCACATGCAAAAAATATCTAGTATGAGCACACACACACACACTTGCCCCCTCGGGAAACCTTACACAATTACGGCTAGAATGGGATTCATTCTCAGCCTTCAACAACTCATTAACTGCATTTTGCAAATTGTACGTTTCAGCAGAAAGCATTGATGAGGAACAGCGAGAATGGGAGCTTTGGGAGAGGCAGGCATCTTTTTAGCGTGTGTTCAGAATTTATTAACATATCACATACAGTACACTGCATGTATATTCCATATGGGGGCATGGGGTGGAATGACAAGAGTGTATTTTGTTAGTTACGGCGGCCACGTTGGGAGACCTATAGGTCAAAGTTTTTTTGCAGACATTCGTTTTCATTCTGCATATACAGCGATGTAGATACGCTGAATGTCATACAGCACACATACATTTTTAAAAATATTTTTTAAAGTATACACCGTCCTTCAACTGAGTACATATCTGCAGTGCAAATGTCTTCATCTTTTAGTGTTTCCTTCTGGATTTGTGTTAGCTACTCTTTAGCAACTTATGCATTTTACTTGAATCCTTGAATCTCTCCCTTCCAATTATGTTCCTCCTTCTATTTTCTTACCACATGAATTTCCTCTTCCTCACTTCAGCTCGTGCTATCAGCAGCCTGTGGTGACTGTGAGGCCTGGTTACCAGTTGTTGCTGGTCCTACTGTTCACACATTTTGCTGCATCTATTATTGGTGTCTTTATTGTTTTCTCTTAGCTTTCCAGCTTCACCTCCTCGCTACTTTGAGAGCTCACAGCAAAGGTAGAGGAGGGGCCGGTCACATTGAGAGATTTGATTGGACAATCCAGCGTGAGTAATAAAAATGAACCAATGGGCTGCTGTCAGTGCTTGTATGGCTGGTGGGAAGAGGCCCTTCAGGCCGGTCTATTGGCCCAAAAGTGTGTTGACCCACCGGGAAAATCCCCGGTATGTCAGATTACCAGTCTGGCCCTGGTGGTGACCCCCTTCCTAAACTTCCTAGACCTGATTTTAGGATTAGGGTAAGTGGCACATGGGCATGTCAGGGGGTGGGATCATTGGATTAGAGTAGGAGTAAGAACAACAGGAATGTAACCAAGTAAATTTACTAAATTACTTGACTCAAGTATAAGTTTAATGTACTTCTACTTCATTTAAGTATTTCTATGTTAAGCTGCTTTCTTCTTTTACACCATTATATTTTGAATGCAAGTATTCTACTTTGTACACTTTATTTTAAAGCTTTAATTCCTAATTATTTTGCAAATTAACTGCATTATTATTGCTCAAACTACCCAGCAATATATAAGCACTTAAAATCACCAACAGCTGGATGTACACACATCAACAGATTAAAATTATGATCTAGTAGTATGTATATAGTACTGTATACAATCTGAAAAGTGCCGTACTACATAATGGACACATTTACTTTAGGTGCTTTTGCACTAATAAACTACTTAGTAGGATTGTAACTTTTCCTTAAGTAAAAAGTGTAAATTTACACATATACCCACACACACAGGCAAGCTTTGTTCTTGGTCCCCCCATAACACCCAATTTAAAATATCCTGGAACTGTCCCTGAGGTGGGGAGGTTGGGTTAAATTACCAGTAACACGAACGTAAGTCAGTGTATTTCCCTCAGAAATAGTTTTTCTGGATAAAGTTTGTGAAAGTTCTTGTCTGAAAGCTTTGCAGAAACGAACCCAAATGCGGGACACACAAACTCTGAGAAAAGAGTTTGCAGAAATTTTAATAGAAAGTTGAAGAAGAGGCTGGACAGAAATATGGGTGGAATTTAAAAAGGACCAGATAGTTGTGTGGCAGGTTGGCAGTGGGCAGAAAAGTTGTGGTGAAGAGAAGTTGAGTGTAGCATCTAACTGGCAGGCAAGAAAGAAAAAGGTAGTCAAAGAAATTTACTTTTCAAGGAGTAATGTTCTTAAATCGATTAAAGTAATATTCATACGACTATAGTGATCGAAACAACCCAGCAATAACTGAATGGAAGGCCGGGAATGATAATCAGCAGTGTTGATGAGAAGATGAGAAACAGATGTGCCAATGGTGAACAGCTCAAGAGCAGAAAGGTGGTGATCTGTGCAGCCACACCCACAGGTGACACAAACAGAGAAATAAGGGGAAGGGGAGGAAAACACAGGAATCCTACCATAAGCCGTGATAGCTTGACAAGAAACAAACTGCATTTCCTGCAGACTTTTATACACGTACAACATGCGAGCAGAAATCACGAAGCACACAATGCACACAAACACACAGACACACTGTTACATTCCAGCACTCCTTATCTGCCCCAGCAGTGTTGACTGACACTCTCCACTTGAGGAGATTAAGTGTGCTCACGCTGTGTCGGCACAGCTTGACGTCCATTTATCCTTAAAACTCATATGAAGCGTCTCAGTGAGCTCCCTGCCAGCGACGTGCACACATCATCCAGCACGCTCCTCAATTTCCTCATACACCCCGACTACTTTATTATCACTGCTGTCATTGGAGGAAACAGTTTAAAGGGTCATCTGTGAGCTAAGTTGAATTTGGGACCAGTGGGACTGTGAAACTGGGGGGAAAAAACCCTGATGTAGATTTTTAGAAAATGAGAATTCTTTTATGTGCTCTTAAGAACAATTTTAGATATGTGCGTTTCAACCAGCGTCAGTTTTCTGAGGCTTAATTGCCACATAGAGAGACGAAGCCGGCAGCGTTTGTAGTTAAAACAGCAGCAGATTTAACCAACACACTAATAATACACACAAGCCAGCTGGGTATATGCAGTGTACAGATAACTTTCAAACAGCAGCTGATGGTCTCTCTAAAAGCCTGTTAACCTTATTGTAATATAATTTCTTCTTCTTTTTCTTTTAAACCATTTTACAGTCTGAAGGGATAATTATAGAAAGTTCTGTTATTAACAGGAGGTGCTCTAATGGAGCAAACTTATCATCCTGCTGGACATGGTCAGCAAGCTGATATGCTCTGTTGATACTAAGACATCTAAAGTGTTCATATAAGGCAAGATCTATGCTTTCATATAGTTGTTTGTTTTTTTTTTTAAACCAAATTCTGATACTACCGTCTGAATGTTGCAACAGAAATCAAGACTCTTCAGACCAGGCAATGTTTTCCAATCTTCTGTAGCCCCAATTTCCTGTTATTAGCTAACAGGAGCGCCACTGATGTGTTCTTGTGCTGCTATAGCCCATCTGCTTCAATGTTCGACATGTTGAGCGTTTAGAGATCCTCTTCTGCTTTGCTTGGTTGTTGGAGTGTCTGTCGCCTTCCCATCAGTTCAGAGCAGTGTAGCCATTCTCCTCTGACCTCTGGCAGCAACAAGGCATTTTCATCCAATGAACTGTCGATTACTGGATACTACCTCTTTTTCAGACCTTTCAGAGACGGCTGTGCGGGAAAGTCCCAGTAGATCAGCCTTTTCTGAAGCACTCAGACCAGCTTGCCTGGGACCAACAACCACGCCACATTCATGGATCTTTCTTCCCCATTATGATGCTTAGTTTGAACTTCAGCAGGTCATCTTGACCATTTATGTATGCCTAAATGCACTGAGTTGTTCCCACTGAGTTGGCTGATCACTCCTTTGTTTCAACAAGCATGCACCTAATAAAGTTGGCAGTGAGTGTATACACAGTAAAGTTGTAGCATTTTGCAGCTGCACAGTTAATATGAAAATCTAACTCTGAATATGTGCACGGTGTGATGCATCCCTTTGACCTGACTGATCCCATGTGCCTTTTAGTGTTTCATGAATAGGTCACTTCCCCTATGTATCTTCAAAGAAGATTTACCAGCTGCAATGCAATGAATAATGCACATGCACAACCGCAAGCTAGTGGTTTGGTTATCAAGCAGCTGATATGAACCAAGGGCATTAATCTCCAGGTTTTTGCTCAAAATCCACATTTTCAGTCTCGGCTGTGGAAAGTAAGTAAGTAGTCCACTTGATTTATGCTGATTGCAGATGCTCTTCTCATTTAAAGAATTTCTAACTTCTGCCTGAAACCACCAAGTGAAATGATAACAACAGCACTCTGCAGATAGCCAGTAAAACTGGAGCGCTGCATCAGGCAGTGAACCTCACACATTAGATTTGTGCCACCAGCTTTCGCCGCCCGAAAATTTGGTCATATGTGTTGTTTATCCACACTTGAGGCACCTAATATTGAAGGCGTGGAACTAGCCCCCACAGCCAGCGTACCACTAAAGCATCACTTTATCTTACTGCCAATAGGTGGGCCTGTGGTTCACTTGCCCCAAATGACTTGTCACTTTTTGATGTAAGGAAGCTTTATTAAGAAAGAGTCAAAGGGGGCAAAATGTAATGGCAGAGAGAAGAGTCTGTGTGGGAGGGGCGATTGGTGTTAGGTTGTTGATTGGCGCTCCCTGGGGCGCAGTGATGAAGGAAACCTCTGAAGGAGAAATGGGAAAAAGGTTTCTTGAATCAATATCATCTAAGAGAGGTCTGCATACAAAGTGGGGCCCAAGATGGCAGAGATCCTAATAAAAGCTAATGCAGTCTTTTATAAAGAAAAAACTAAGTTAAGACTGAATGCTGAACGTTCCACAATTAGTTTGCATGAAATCAAAGCTTTTACTTATTTTATCAGTGGCAGCTTGTGACTCAGCATTATTAGTGAACAGGCAAAAGACGTAAAATGCATCCTGGAGCCCAACTTTATTTCTTATTTAGTTTATTTATTTCCCCATTTTGCTGCGGGTTTACTGAGCTGTAGGAGTCGAGCCACTAAATTCAGAACTGAATGTGCGCAATTGTTTTTGTCTTTGTGTTGGTTTGTTTTCCTGTTATCTATTTGTTATTCTGACAGTAAACCAAACTGTGTCTCAGAAAATGAAAATGGGTTTTATGTATGGAGTAATAACCTAAATGGATTTCCCTCTCTCTCTCTGTCTGTCTCTTTCTCTGCACCGCTCCGGGAGCCTGTGGCTATTTATCTGCCTGTGTCTAATTATTCATTAGTGAACACAGAACAAAGCACAGAAAATATAGTTGTGTGCTCAGTGTAGCAAACCAGCTTTCTCTACAAACTGATGCTCCCGCTTTCTGTTTTTCGTCCTTCTCCAACTTCTCGGTGTCCATTTGAGCTGAATTTTCACACGCTGTGGCTGTGCATCTAAAAACTGCAGCAAATCTCCATGTTGCAGATGAAGAACAGATGCAGTGCTCTGTAATAAAATCAACCATGAACTATCACTCAGTATGACCATCCTACTACTGTTTTCTCTGTGAATAATATTTGTACCACTTTGGCACTTTTTATAACTCACAAAATAAGCTACAAAAAGTCATATATTCAGATTTTGCAGAGGAATTAAAATGTTTTTACTCAATGCATTGCACAAATGGGCAGCAGAGGACGCTGTAGCGTTCCAAGAAAGAGAAGAAAATCAAAGCCACTACATAACTTGTGTTACATATGAACATACACGTGCGCAAATACACGTGTCAGCATTTGTTTAAGTCAGAAAAGAAGAAAAAAAAAGCATGAAAAGAGCACTGGAAAATAAAATCATCTCTTTAATATTCTAGATCAGGGGCAGGTAACTCCAGGCCTCAAGGGCCGGTGTCCTGCAGGTTTTAGACATTACCCTGTGTCAACACATCTGAATCAAATGATTAGTTCATTACCAGGCCTCTGGAGAACTTCAACACGTGTTGGAGAGGTCATTTAGCCATTTGAATCAGCTGTGTTGGATTAAGGACACATCTAAAACCTGCAGGACACCGGCACTCGAGGCCTGGAGTTGCCTACCCCTGTTCTAGATTTTGAAGCAACATCCCATTAAAGCGGGGGCAGGGGAACTCCAGGCCTCTAGGGCCGGTGCCCTGCAGATTTTAGATGTGTCCTTAATCCAACACAGCTGATTCAAATGGCTAAATGACCTCCTCAACATGTGTTGAAGTTCTCCAGAGGCCTTGTAATGAACTAATCATTTGATTCAGGTGTGTTGATCCAGGGTAATATCTAAAACCTGCAGGACACCGGCCCTTGAGTCCTGGAGTTCCCCACCCCTGCATTAAAGCATGCAGGTGTAGGGCTGCCTGTCAGGAGCAGTCTGTTATAGCAGCACTGCAGAAGCTATTTGTTAGACAATCCTGTCATCTAGTGGTGCTGTCTGTGTTATACACACCAGCTTTGATGTGAAATGATTTAAGTGCTCATCCACCATTCAAAAACCTTGACAGCACAACAGCCTGTTTGATGGTGAGGTTTCATTGATCTGTTTGAAACTATTACAACTCTATTTGATGTCTTCAGACTCTTGGAATAAAAACAAGCTTTTATTTGTTTTCATCTTTGGGAATTTCTTCCACATTTGCTTCCCTGCTGTCTGAAATGACTTTTACTGGTCCTGTTGTCTCAGGTGATTACACCCAAAACATCGCATCACTCACACGATGTGTAAAACATGACAGAAGCGCCCGATTTTAAGCCTCTCCAACATGTCACAAAAATAATGTTAATACAGGCTGAGAACAACTTCCAGTTTAGCATTTTTACTGTTCCCAGAATCAGTCCTTACCTTCCCTCTCACCTGCAGTACTGTCAGGCACACGATGGGATCTTACCAGTGCTCAGCCAATGAGCATCACGCATTTCACCGGCTCTGGTCTGCAACAAAAGTTGGGGGGACGGGGCTTGCTACTAACACAGGGTGACCGGTAGATGGCGCCATTGCTATTTGAAAATTCTTCTTTTCTGTGGCGGCAGTGAAATCCCTGAATGAGTGAAGTAATTGTCCATTGAGGCACGATCCATTCTAACCACAGACAAACGAAGGCCCGCCGCTCTACATGATAACGTTATTTTAAAAGCTAAAATAATAAATAAAATAAAATAAAAATGGTTATTATTATTATTTTTTTTTTCATTATAACCATGAATGAGAGGATCATCATGAGAAGATTCGGATATTAAATTATGCAAAGCCATGCTGTTTCAAATAATAATAATAATAATAATAATAATAATAATAATAATAATGATAATAATAATAATAATAATGATAATAATAATAATATAAGAGTAAGAAAGCATTACTTGTTCGATAAAAGTTTAATTTGTTTCACCTTCTTCTCTAGTTACAGTCATAAACTTTACACTTTTTTCTTCTTGTGTGCGATTTCACGGCGGTTGTGACTTTACGCAGTCATGCAACTGTTTCACCTACAGAGTTAATCTGCACAGTCACCTTAACAAATGTAGTTTGGAAAATGTAACGGTCACTATTTTATACAACACGCTGATTTAATGAAGGGAACGTTACTGTAAAGCAACTATAGGAACCTTCGGGTGTCCACCAGCTGAATCTGACCTGCTGGCGCGTTACAGAAGCATATAATCTCATACCAGTAAAAATAATACTTTTTGTTTTCCTGTACAGCTACTTATTGATCAAAGCTTCACTCTATATGTACTTGAAACTATGCTGGTGGCTGTAGTAATATCGGGCAAACTATATAAGAGCGAGTAGAAAACACATCTGTGTCTGACCCTGAGTGAACCAGAAGAGTCAAAAACCCAAAGGAGTTAGTTTATTAAATGTTTTATTATTTTATTATTTATTATATTGGCTATTTGTTTCAAGTCAGATGTGTGCGTGTTGTGAGCCATATTCTGTCTGCTTTGTAAGATTCTGCAGAAAATGTCATTTTTTTCTTGTTAAAAAAAAGAAGTAGAATGTACTGTTATATTTGCCATTTTAACCCTGCTATCTATCCAGATGAAATGCCTTGGATTTGCTGTAAATTGATAGCATTCTGTGTCCTTTCCATATCAGAATATCTGGGGTGACCTTTGCAGAATAAATAGATTTTACGCAGGAAAGGTTTATCAGTGAAAGCATCATTAATAAGTGTGATGTTCCACTTGTTTAAAATAACATTTATTTTTTTCCAGCGTTTTGATACATTGTGACAGCACAGCGTGTAACATCTGAGGAGGAACTAACTGAATCCAACACTTTGTCACAAAATATTTGCGCTGACTAATGGATAAATGAAAAGTCAAATATAGGCATAGTGATTTCATATTACCAAATGCAATATATAATACAGGCAGTTGGACATAAACTAAAAACAAAATGAAATAAAAAGGTGAGATAACTGAAATAATACATAAGAAAAAGAAACATGAATGGCATTTACACGTTATAGATCAACTTTTACAGCAGGAAACGGGGTTAACAAGTAAACTACGTGTTTTAATAACTTATTTTACTCGTGCGTGTGTGCGCGCGCGTGTGTGTATGTGGTAAAATTTGATAGGCTCTAAAAAGTCAGAACTCTTTGATAAATAATTTCTTCGTACTTTTGCTTTTGTGTGTCAGTTTAGTTTTTACTCTTCCAGCCTGATCGGGATTCATTTCATTCTGCAGTCTATAAATACATCCGGTTTTACGTCATTTTACTGATGGCGTAGTAAAGTTCAAACATAGGGGTTGCCATTCAAACTTTTGTGGTCTAACATATAAAATTATTTTGGAGAGTTACACATAAGTGGTTTAGTTTCTTTTCTTCTTCTTTTTTTTTTTTTAAATCCCTCTCAGATCATTTGACTACAAGCCAGATAATCCTATTATGTACAGCAGCCCGTAGCCAGAACACATCACACATTTTCAACACTTGTGGCTACAAATACAATGGAATGTGTCTCTATGATCAGTCCACCGGCTTCACTGTTTCTCCGGCGTGTTGTTGACCAAAGGCCCATACAGGCCGCTGGCATAGCCTTGCTCCTTGTGCAGCATTGTCCTGTCTCTTATCAGGTCGCTAAATGCATAGTCCATTGGAGGTCTGAAGCCCAAAGTGGGCATGAGCCCGGTGGTGGAGTAAGGTGTCATGAAAGCCAGTCCCCGGCTGTGCGCCGAGTAGGCCAGCCGCAGCGGGTTCAGTCCCAAGTGTGTGCCCAGCGGGTAGGTGCTAGGGTCTGCGCCAAAGTGCGGTGCGTTTGGCTGCAGAGGAGAAAACGCAGAGCGGTTGCTCAGCGTCATAGCCCCGGGGAGCATGGGCCTCGTCGGGGCTGTTGTGGTTGCGGATGCCGCCGGAGGCTGCTGCGCATTTTGGAGCATCCTCTCTGCCGTCCACGTCTCGTCTGGCCCGGCCTTGTTGGGGCCCTGAGCGCCGCTGTTGTTGAGGATCTGCTCGATGGCCTGCACCACATCTTTGCCACAGCCCTGCAGGACGAGCTCCAGGACGCTTCGCTTGTGGCTGGGAAATACTCGGGTGAGGATGTCGATGGCGTTCATGTGCCGAGAGGCCGCAGAGGAAGGGGAAGGCTCCTGCTCGTCTTTGTCGGTCTCAGAACCCGAATCCGAGCCGATGGAGCTGACGGACCCTGGAGTTTCTTCTCCGTCTTTCAAAGGCTTGGATACCGGTGAGCTGATGAAAGACTCGCTATCCCCGTTCTCCGAACCAGAGCCTCCGTGCCGGCCGTCCGGGGACGAGATGCCGGGGGCTGAGTCACCTTCGGTGGAAGCCGGTTTCCCCGCAGATGGTTGAGGGGTGGCGGACCCGGAGAGCTGGTTCTTAGGAAACAGCTCATACTTCTGGATGCTTGAATCTGCTGACAGAACCAGAGTGTGTAAAATTGAATGAAAGCATAAAACAGAAGGCCATCAAAAGCGTATCAGCACAGAGTCATAATCAGTACAACGATCACATCAATAAAGAGGCAGTAAAGCGACAGACATACCAGTATTCAAACAGCAGATTTAACACGTGAGCTCAAATATCAGAATTTAATCTGTAAAGGTTAAACAAACGACACCATCAGCATTTATGCTGTGACAGCTGATTAGGCTCAATGTTTAGGGTTAAATGATTCTGCGTTTAACAGAGTCGCAGTTTGATGACAGATAAAGCCTTTTAGTTTAACACACTGATTTGCTACCTTCTCACGTGCTTCTTTAACATTACAGCGAAGCTTGATCCGCTCACCTGAGTTGCTTTCGCTGCTGACGGAACCAAACACCTCGTAGTTCGGCCGGGGTGGGATGATGCCGTTGGCGGCGGCGATAGCGAGTCCCTCCGCCGTGCCGTAGAGCAGCTGCAGCTCCCGGGCTTCGTTCTCCTCCTGCGCCTGCTGCCGCCGGAGCGCCACCTGAGCCGCCATCACCCGCTGCCTCTCTGCGATCAAGGTGCACTTGGCGCACATGCAGTCCTTCCAGCGGCAGTAGCGCTTGTGGCCCTTCAGCGCGGACACCACGCCGTGGTTCCTGCAGCGGGCGCACTTCGGAGTGCGCGGGTACTTGTCTGCGGCCCGCAGGAGGAGCGGGGGCCCTCGCAGCAGGTTGCCGGCCATGGACACCGGAATGGAGGCTGCCGCGGCCGCTGCCGCCGCTCCGGGATGGACTTGTGAGGCGGAGGAGGCTGTGGGGAGCTCCGGTCTCAGATCCATGCCCGCGTTCCTCACCAGCAAAACGAACGTTTTAACGAGAAATCGGCGACGTTTGAACGATCTGCTTTAGTTAAACCGACGTTGGACTGATCACATCTGTCCGGCGGTTCTTAGCACCTCCGGGCAACAGGTGAAGTCACCGATTTCTGCTGTCAGAGAGAAACAGGAGGGGAAAAATAACAATTTATGATCGAAAGTCTGGTGGAAACTGTCCAAGTGTTCTCTGCCGAAGAAGCAAAAATCTGACTTTACAGTCAACTTTAAATCCGACAAGAGTCTGAGCAGAGAGGAGCGATCATTCCTCCCCGACAGAAAGTTCAAACTGTCCAGGAGGAGCTGAGGTTGTTACTCGCCGCAGCCTGAGACACTAACTTCCTCCAGAGATTGTCAGTGGATACAGATCCCTCTCTCCTCTCTCTATTGTTGCTCCTACGTTTTCATTAGACAAATTTGACAACAATGTGGCGTCTGTCATTGGCCAAAGGGGGAAGGAGCAATCTGATTGGCTTGCCTCTTTTTTCAACTGTGTCCACCTGAGTTCTTTTTTCCAAATATCAAGTGTTAAGAATCTGAAGGGAGTTCCCGGAAAGCTCAAATCGATGCAGTGTATTACCCCCAAAACAGAATTTCATAGATTTAAAACAATAGCCCGTGTTTTTTCCATTTATTGTGGTAAACCAGACTTCCGGTGCGATGCCAAGCAGGACCATTAGAAATGTAATGAAAAAAAAAAAACTTAAAATGAAGGAAATTTTCAAACGTTCCAGGAAGTTTCTGTATATATCTCGATTTTAAAAACTAGTTTAACTTGGCGACATGATTGTTAGGATATGAAATCGCTATTCCTGCATCTACATCCAATCACAGAATATTTTTAAGACTTAAAATACTCAAAATAAAAGATGATGCGTGACTGTAATCTCATCCGTAAAGGTAAGTATCATTTATTTCATTGGTTCAAAAAGAGGCAAGATTTTTCTCTGTCGACACACAATATATATTTTTTCGTAATATATTTGCTACAGAAAGTGGAAGAAGCTGTCGATACTGCTAAATGTCGCGGGAAAACCAGAGCGTTCACATTAATGTCAACGCTAAGCTTTAAATATTTGTTTCGCACATGATCCGTTTAAAAGTTAAAAAGTACAGAAAATGTGCCACTTTTTGTTTCATCCATATACTGCGGACTGCATGAATATGTTGTTCTCTGCTTGGTGATTTAAACACGCGAGTTAGACCAGTTTTCATCCGAATTTCGTTTTTTTGTCTTTTTTTCCTCCTCATTTGAAGCTTGAAACGGTAACATAAATTATTAATGACGACTTTGGTTCTATATTAGGTGTTTCTCTTTTAGTTGTTGAAATAATAATAATAATAATAATAATAATAACAATAATAATTTTTAAATAGTGTTTTATTTTTTTAGGTTCCACAATTTCGTTTGCTCTGATTTTGTTCACCTCATATATAAATTTTTTTTTCGTTTATTTCAGCATTTTTTAAAAATTGCATTAAAAAGAAAATAGTTGTTTATTTATTGTAAAAGCGTTTTGATTGGATAATAAAAAGTAAGTAATCGCTGGGTAAAAATTGTAACATTAGTTTATCATTCATTTATTTATTTTTTAGCTCGGCGAGTTTTAAAAATAAAATACTACCTGAACCGATATAATAATAATAATAATAATAATAATAATAATAATAATAATAATAATAATAATAATGACAGTAGTATTGATAACACTTAAAGACAGAAGAGCGGCTTTCCGTTTTAATTCTTTGCTCTGCTCCTTCTGTGAACCGGGGAAAAATAAAATAAAATAAAAACTGGATTAACAAATTGCTTCCGCCCTCCTCTGTTGTCCTCCATAAAATAAGCGCTCTCCTTTGGGTTCTGCTTTGTCCTCCAGTCACCCTCCATTACCTGAAAAGCGATAACGCTCTAATGCTTCCTGAGATTTAAGAAGTCCGCCGCGCACAGAGCTACAAAAAGGGCATCGCGCGCAAGCCACCTGCTCCCTCACCTGTTCACTGATGATTCGTGCAGCTACTGGAACTCGGATTTTTTGAAAGTTTTAGCTCTGATGGTTTAGTTCTGCTTTTTTTTTTTTCTTTTCTTTCATCAACAATTGCTTGCACCTTAGAGGCTGACAACAGTCTTTGTGATCCACACAACATCTTTAGCTGGAAGAAATGGTTGCTCGGTGTGCAGCAGCGAGTGTGTGCAGCCCTTCCTCTCTCTCCCCTCCCAGGCTCATTGTTTACTTTCTGAATCACTGTAAGCAAATGCCATCTGTTTCCCTCGCCGCTGTCATCTGCACCTTAATTACCTAGCCAACAGGCTAATAGAGACGATATTAAAACTACATCTTTTTGACATTCAAAGTAATTATCTGCATGGGCGACGATCTTACTCGGATAAAAATTGCCCGTCCTGCACGCAAGTGAAAGTTGTACACAGCAGAAAGGGCCTGACGCTCACAGGAGAGATTATGGGCCTACAGCCTCACCTCAGACTACAGTCAGGCAAACAGGAAGGTTTCCACATCAGCTTCTCTTATTACGCGCAATTTTCACTCTTAATAACCGTAGAAATAAAGTGACAATTACTTGGACTTGACACGTGTTTGCTGAGCTATATTTATCCACGAGGAGCTCATAAGGCTTCTCTGCTGTTTTAATATCGTCGCAAGACTTTTAATTACGTCATCACCGCCTCTGGTTGAAGTTACCGCTCATTTCTTGTCCACGTCAAGCTTGGTTTAAGTTCATTTGTGGAAAAATATGTATTATGATTAGGGGATTAGCTTCACCGGTATTCCTCCTGGTCCAATTAAAAATGCCCCCCCGCGCAATTAAAAGTGACTGTGGGCACTTTAGAAAAAAAAATCCGACATTCTTTTAACCACTTCATTAGGCCTGTGCATCAAAAACTATGCGATGCTTTCATTTCTTTCAGGAAGGCTACAGACGAATGGGTTTTTAACACCCTTTTAAGATCACAACAAAGGCCATGCTTGACCCAACATATGTAGCAGCATGTTTCCGCTGCCCCCGCACCCCGGTGCGGCTTTCTAGCGGCCTCTCCCACTGCCGCTGCCCCGCCTGCAGCCCGGCTGGGCCCGGATCCCCTCCCGCGCTCTCCCGCTGCAGCAGCCGGCTCTGTCACACAGAGGCAGAGGTTAGAGTAGCAGTTAGACAAGGGCCCGCGGAGAAAAGAAACGCACTGGGTTTTTTTTTCTTCTTTCAGCAGAAGTATTTACACGCTTGACGGGCACACCGAGGAGGACTCCGGGTTTATAGACAAGAGGTTGTTAACCTGCCACTTCACACCAGTTCTGCTGAGCTGGGGAAATGGATCGGTCTAAATGCATTCCCTTAAAGGCAAAGTCAGGAGAGCAGTGAAGATTAGAGAGCCACAGAACACAATGCTGTGGGAGTTTATAACCGCTGTGCACTTATACGCACACACGCACACCAGGCAAATTCATTATATGAAGCATGAACAGCCTCGATAATGATTATTTCAAGGCCAAATATTTGAACAAATGCATTTTATTTGGCTCTATGTGTGTGATATCTATAGTTTTTCTACATAAGAAGGAAATGCCTTTACAAGATAACTAAAATTTGCCATATCTGTATAGTTATGTCATAAAAGCGGACTGTATTCATGATTTAGAAAGGCTCTGCGCTCACACAGAGAAGTACCAATGATTCCTTGTAAGCAGCGTTTTATTTAGGTTTTCGGCTAAATATGTGGGCTAAAAATGTGGGCTTCATTTGCCAAAAACCAACCTGCAGTAAAGCAGTGCTGCAGAATAAATAGCGCAGTGTGAAAAGGAAACAAACAAAGCGACTAAAGTGACACCGCGGTTACTCGCCAAGCCCCGCAAAAGTCAAACATATAGGCTAAATTTACGCAGGCCTGGCTGAGTGAGGCCAGACGGTGAAGAGGCACTTGAGCTAAAGAGGCAGACAGAGGTCTGTCAAGCATCACTCTTCACCCGCTAGAATAACACTTATTTGTAAATGGGGGATAACCCTGCCATGGCGTATGAATATTTCAAAGATTTGAAGGGTCCCTCTCTGCCAAAGCTGTTGGCCAGCACTCAGGCAATCTCTCTCTCTCTCACACACACACTCTCACAAAATACGTTTTTCTGCCCCCGAGGTAGGTTGGCAGGGATTATCTTTGTTTAATGAATGGGCTACAAGTATTCATCAACACGGCGAGATTATTGCACAGCCTATAGTCGCATATAACTCCAGCGTGTGTGTGTGTGTGTGTGTGAGTGCGTGTGAGCGAGAGGAAAAAAGGACAGAGACAGACCTACACACTGCAGCCAATTAAAACGCACTCTCCCCTGCTCTATCCCTCCACATCTGCCTCCTTTTCTCCACCAACGAATGGCGCAGAAAAGAAGGAAGCTCATGAATAGGCGCTCATTGAGATCACAGATGGAGTATGGCTTTCTTTTTGCTAGAAATTTGAGAAACACCATTGTCCCCAATCAAAACTCAATGTGTTCGCCTACAATGGTGTCGGCTTTGAGCTCCGCCGCTTCAATTGGCCTTGTTTTTGAAACTTGAAGTGTTCAGCACAAAGACTTGGCCCTCCTAGATGTCACCGTCGCTTCGCTTCAGTGTGTGAGAGTGTGTGTCTATGTGCGCCCAGAAGAGAGAGAGAGAAAACACAATTAATATGAAGCTGTAATTACTCCCCTTCACGCCACTGCACCCATTCAGGACCCCACTGGTCCATTTATTGCTTTATCCCATGTGGCTGATAATCCGAATACCACAGGTTTTTATAAGGCCTCTGTGGTGTTTTAAGGAGACAGATCTGGAGGTATGAGCGAGGGATGCAGCGACAAGAGCGCACAGCAGCGACCGAGGGATGGTTGACGCACATCTAATTATTCAATTAATATTTAAAATAAATCTATTAGCGCAATGGTCTGTAGGTATGTGCGGGAATTCAGTGCCATTAAAAAAAAACAGATCTTCACAAATTAATTACGAGATACTTTATTAACCTTTTATATAAAACTGCATCTGTATTCACACGATTTCTATTTGACATTTTCACATTCAGGCGTAAAAATATGTAACTGTTATTTAAAAAAAAATGAGAAGGATATGTTGGTATATTTAGTTATTTTTGGTTTTGGAGGATACAATTTTTTGTTAAGGGACGTCCTGTTTTTGTTTTTCTAGCGGTTGTACATTTAAACACGTTTAATTAGACCAGAGAGCGCCCCCTGCTACCGTCAGCTCTGCGGTGGATGCGACTGCTAAGGAAAAGAATAATATTTAAAATATTTAGAAATAAAACGGCACTAAAGAATAAAAACATAATTTTTGAGATTTTGTAATGATTTCATTCAACATCCGAGCAATATAACGAAGTTACCAACGCTACTGAAAATAGAAAAAAAAAGGCTACAATTCTGCATTGCGATAAGGAATTACTCCCTTTGGCACTGAGTAGGAAGAATGCTGCCTGATTGCTGTAAATGTGAGATAAATCGAGACATTCTTGCTTTCCTCACAGCGGCAGCTTAAGGTTTACATATAATTTTCCAAGGCCCATCGACAGTCTTCATAACAGGCTATAAATTAATTTCATTATCCTAAATGAAGATTCAGAAAATGAAACCACTTACGGATCCATGTGGGATTGTTTCGGGGCCTGTACGTGCGCATAAAAATGTGACATGTGGGGTGGAAAAAGATTAGTTAAAAAAAAAATGCAGGATGGATGAGTGCTGGAGAACAGTCATACTAAATCCTTAAATAATAAATAAAAACTCCTTATAGACAGCATGGGGATTTAACTGCCTGCCAACCCAGAAAACCTTAAATTATTTTAATGAAGACTCGCTTCTCTTATTTCAAGATGTTAACCTAATAAAACTGAATAATCTTTATTGACTTAGACAGAGCTTGTGTCAAACTAACAAGGTGGCATCTGCTGCGGTTTTGCTCACACTAACACCCGTTCAGTGGGCCGTGTATTAGAATAAGAAGAAACACAGAGAAGACATATTTAAATCAATGTAAGTATACTCTTCTTCTTTTCTATATCAGATTATCTGGAGTTTAACTTGGCATAGAGGGGAAAAAACAGCTCTCTGAATTGAAGCATACAAGCTGAAACTCTGAAGAAGGATCTGTGCCCACACATTCAGTTTTGTTTTTGAGAATTTAGAGCACTTTAAAGCCTCATGTTTTTACATTAGATTGGTTACATTTATTTATTTTAAGTTTTTGTTTAGATAAAAACTACAGTCTTTACATGTCCATTGTGTCATTTTCAAACAGAGCTGCAAACAGAGGGAGACAGCGAGGGAGAGATGACCCTCCTTTTGTGCCCACCCAACAGTTTAAGCTGCATAGATTCTGTTTCTTTGGGCAGGGTCCGCGACTCTGAGAAAGTAAACTCGGAGTGACCTTCCAGGTTAGGCCAGTCTGGGATATGGGCAAAGATCCTGTGATTCAAGGAGCTGCCATGCTCTGAGATCTCATTGGGTCCTACTTCAAAAGGAGGGAGGAGGGATCACTTGTGTCAGGAATTTTGTTCCCTCGCCAGTGGGCTGCATTCTTGACCCCAAAGGAGCTGGTTAAACATCATGGACGCTTTCCTCTTTTGTGGTCAGAGAATCAAGACAGAAACCTGATGTTGCCACCACTGATTTTGTGGCGGTGTAGGACAGCAGCATAAGCTCATTACCACACAGACACTTTCTTGTCCCGCTGGTGTCAGATTTAAGGGGTGTTGCCTAGACAGACACTGATTAAGACATCCAGCCAAAGTTTGCCTAAAATGTAGCCCCCAAAAACCCATTGAGCTGTGTTTCAGGGCAACAACATAGAATTACTTTGATTACTGATTATTTTAACAAAAACATTTGTTGCCTGTAATGCTTAAAAAAAAGAGAGAAAGAGAACGAAAATGAACAACTTCAACATGGTCTGAGACCTAAAGATGTTCAATTTTCTGTCACGTGATAAAGATCAGATTGGAGAAGCTGAACCAAAGGAACGTCTGACATTTCAAGAGACCCAAAATATATAAAAATGAAAATATTTAAAAGTTTTATATTTTGTGCAGTAGCTAAAATTTTCTGTACATTGAGGCTGGTCAAATGTGACCTGTGTCTACTGAGCTGGATCTCCCGAATAAAGGAAAATTGTAGTTTTAGGGAATCTTAAAACAGGGAAACTGCACCTCTCATGTCTGTCACCATGTCCTCTAAAAAAAAATACAGAGTTAAAGTGAAACCTTGACAATGTCACGAGAACTGTTCATGTTCACACAGAGAAAAGCACCTGCTGGTCTTTGAAGGATCATTGGGAAATCACCAAAAGGTAAAATAGGAAGGAACAGAGGTCCTACAGAGGTCAGAGGATGCTTTACGAGATGGTGCTGTGACACAGACATTAGATCTGAAATACAGCAGCATAGTAGTGGAGTCATTACAACTGTCAACTTGCAAAAAGAAGGTTCCTGGTTTAAATCCCAGCTGGGGCCTTTCTGTGTAGAGTTTGCGAGTTTGAGCCACTCCCAAGTAGGTTTTCTCCAGATACTCCAGCTTCCTCTTACATGCACATCAGGTTAATTGGCGATTCTAAATTGGCTGTGGATGTGAGGTCGATAAAGTGCTTGAAGTGCACAGAACCAAGGGCTGTTTGAACGTGTAATTAAAAATGCGAGTGAGCAGCGAGACTAAATAAGTGATGCATAAATGTGAGTACATTAGATTCCCATCTGTTGGTGCTCGTGCTTTGAAAATTACGCAACAAAAATTAATTAGACTGCATTTAATCTGAGCTAACTCAGATTAAAGCACAGATATAAAGAGGGGTTCGAGGGGGGTCATAAGATTATAAAAGCACCTGAGCTGGTATATCGTAGAGTGCAGGAAACACACCAATCATCACCACACATACAAGGTTTCTCATCACTGCTTTGAACCCACAGTTTGCAGTTGGAAGGTTTTGTGCTCTTAATGTTAACCATTATTGAAATGAATGGCTGTAGTACTAAAACATGGTTATATAATAAATCCCAACAGTTTCAGAATATTCTTACCATTTTCACTTACACTCCGCCAGCTCTCAAAAACATTAACTAACGATTATTCGTCCCTTTATTAATGTTAGATGGGAAGTTTCTTCTTCTTTTGGCTGCTTCATTTAGAGGTCGCCACAGCAGGACATCTGCCTCCATCTTCCTCCTCTGTCACGCCAACTCTCTGCATTGAGAGTTGTAAGGTCTTTGTGGTGTTCATCTTTTCTTCCCGCCTGGCAGTATATCCACTACATCTGCACATGTCCACACACTTCAGTCTTGTCTCTCTAACTTTGTCTCCGAGCCCCCAACCTGAGCTGTCATGTGATCGACTTATTTCTAATACACTTCTTTCTAATACTGCCCCTCCTGGTCACTACCAGTGAAGACCTTTTAGCATCTTCAGCTTTGCTTCCTGTCTTTTTGATTAGTGACAGATCTCTAGTTGAAAGTTTGTTGTAGACACTAATTATGAAGGAATTCTTGGCATTGGTCAAACGGACACGAACCATACTGTGAAGGCATGGAATATGAACAGTATGTAAGGGTAAAACACGAGATGCAGCACCTGTGGAAAAAATTCAGGACTTGAGAAAAACAGTCACAAAAACCTTTGACGGCGCTCCTAATAAACTTGTCCTCCTGTTAGAAATGGCCAGTCAACAGAGGCCTAATTAATTTTTTTAGACTAATTCAACTGATGACAAACCCTTTCATACAGCTGTCTCTCCCCAGACAGTTAAACCTGGTGACTTTTGCCCGTTAAGACAAGTTTGGTCAGGTACCAGAGAGAAATATCATTAGGCCTCACTGGCATTTCTGACCCTCACACCTTCATTAGCCACAGCGGTACAAATGAACATGCTTGTGCACATGACGTTCAAAAAGCTGCACGATAGAAACTGTAATCTCACAGTCGAGAGGAGCTGCACTATGTGCGCCCCTCTCTGAGGCACAGGCTCTCTGACAGACGAGCAGAGGTGCATCTGCCTCTTTCATAAACACGTTCAGCTTCACGGTCACTGAGCTCCTCGCCCCGCCCTGAACTCACCCTCGCCCCAAGCTGCACGTGTCGGTACAGCCAGCGCACTCAACTCTTATCTCGGTGCAGCCTAATCTGAGTAATACAAATGTCAGCCATAGACACTTAACTTTTGCCCTTAGAGCTTCAGCAAAGTTCACCATTTTTCTTGAACTGAACCGAGCTCCTCACGTTTAAATTGAAACATTTCAGCTACAACATTTAGCTGAAATGTTGTAGATTTGGGTATGAATGGAAGCCAACCAGGATGGTCCTGACCAATCATTAGAAGCTTTAAACACATGTTTAGGCAGGATGCAGTGTAAGGCCCAGGACTGAATTAACTGGATAGCCAGAGGTTGTTGAGTTCATGGATACGGAGAAGGAAAACCAAATATATAATTACTACTTCTCTCTCAACTAGTATATCTCAGTGCTGCAAATACAGTAAATGCCAGCATTACTGACACAGCCACAAGAGTCAGTGCCACAACTTTGGCTCAACAAGTTTGGCTTGAAATGGATTCTGCTATTAGCTCTTCCACAACTAATAGCAGCTATTTACTTTAAATACAGGTGCGTTTGTGGTGTCTTTTTTCCCCAGTGTTGGATGACAAATATTACACTTCTCTGGCATGCAGAAAGAAACAGCAAAGTCAGGAGGATTTGCCCTGCAGCGCATCTTTCCCAATCCCGCTTTCAAGCTGCATTCAGCGAGGAGCTCCTGTCGGGTCAAACCTTTGGAAGTGCGGCTTGCTGAGCACATTAGGTCGACTCATTCCTCGCGTGAGAAACAAGGCAGCCACAGAGAGGCTAACAAACACACACAGGATGCTTGTGTGATATATTCACTGTGCGTAACACACCAGTAGTCCAGATTTACCGAAGCAAAAAGAGATGACTATAATTTGTTGCTGGTGACACATAATTCTTTGAGACATATATTACTCAACAACGAACAGCACAAGATTTAAAGACAGCACCCATAGTAGTAACTGTCTCATTCACTGAAGAGGATAAAGTTGAAGCCTACAGAAGTAAGACTACCTCCAAAAAGCTTAAACAGACGTTGCTTCCTCCACTTATTTATAATAGTTTAATCTAATCCAGCACATGAAGTTGTTTTAAACTACTCTGGGTCTGCAGTGCACCCCCAGAGAGACAGAGTTCCTCTAAAAGTAGTTTAAATCAGCAAGTTTCACTTTGACTGATATAACATATTATAACTTTTGGATAATTTTAATATTCTTATTGTAATAACTACTCTTTGAAAAGAAATGTTAAATTTCAGTGAAGTCCATCTTCTTCTGCTCATCCATTTGAGAATCTTGGGGACTGCTGGAGCCTCTCCCTGTTCTAGGGTACACCTCGGACAGGTCCCTAGTCTTTCAAAGGAATACATTCTCTTCTGATCCAAAGAAATAAAAATATATAATCATTACTCCAAGGTCTCCATTTGGATGAAATGGTGCCAGTTATTCTGAAGACTAATGCACACTCCAAAAATAGTCAAAGTCAGACACAAGGTCCTATAATTGTCTGAAAGAGAAAGAAAAACAACAAACTGTGCTACTGAGATCAGAGTTCACACTTCAAATAAGCATCGATTAAAAGATTAACTGTAGAGGAAATACAGGTACAGCTTCCTAAAGCACATCACGGGGGTTATTTAAATAATATGAACAGGCGGTGTTTGGTGGGAACACAAAATGTGTTTCCCATCAGTGTCCACTGTTAAGTACAAAACGAAAGTCTGTAATATAATCAGTGAAACTGCAATTTAAACAGCAATCCTTTTGCCAAGTCTGCTTTAGTCCTGTCTTATTACATATGTGTGAGTATAATCCAAGTCTGAGTGCTTATTCATGAGGGAGCAGCATTTCGCCTGAAGTAGTTTGTTTATGGCATTTATGACTCTGATGGGGTTCTTAAACTTTGCCTTTAGTTGACAGAGGAGCCCCGCTACAGATGGAGGGCTAAGCCCGTGTGATCTCTCCTCGCTGAAGGCAGGAAATTAGTCGCAGTTTGGCTGATTTCACCAGGTCGTGTAAGAGTGAGAATAATAAGAGAAGTAAAAGGCCTACGAGTGAGTGTGCAAATCTAAACTTTGGTATCTGCAAGAAGTGAAGATGCACAATCAGAGCAGGACTGGAATCCCGTTCAAACACAGATACACACACACTTAATAAAAGCATAGAAATGCCCCACATCTTTCCTTGGCTTTGTTTTCCTCTTTCGGTATTACCCCAGAGTTGTGCCACGAATTGAAGAAAATCAGATCTCCAGTTTAAACAATATCCTCTCACATGACGAAAGAAGACGTGTGTATGTGTGCGATAAGGTTCAACAGATTTTCGCCTGAGACAAATTGATGTTCATATTCATATATTTTATATAATGTATATCAAACTAAAACTAATACAGCATCAAACTTAAAAAGGATTCAAAGGAGAAAAAAAACAAACTAAAAACTGAGCAATCTATTGGCTTTTGGAGCAGTGGAAACCAGGAAGAACGGAGCTTGATGGGGCCAGCGTGTCGTGTCCCAACCCCACCTGGACAGCAGACGGAGGTGTGCAGCTCTAGAAGGGCGGTTTGGGGAAAAGGGTCAGTGGGTAAACACAAATGGAGATGAGACGGCCCGGGCTTCACGGAGCTACGCCTCTTCTCGAAGTTTATTTAATTACATTTTTAAGCCTTTTCTATTTTAATTTCAAACACACAAAAAACATGTCTTAAAAAAAGCAGCCTCGGTGTCTTCAATGAGGAAACGGGAAACAAGTCCTTGTTTTTTTTATTTGTTTTTTTTGTGTGTGACAAAGATTTGTCTACTCAGTCTCTGAATGCTGTTATTTGTACGGTGTTTGTGTTGTGAGAGAAAACAATGACACAGCAGTTTGGGAACGTGAAGTCGAGAAGAGTGTGAGGGGAGTTTGGGGGGGGGGGGGGATTGTAGAGGTGAATGTTTTGGCTGTGTGCTTGTGGTACTGTCTTTGCTCCTCTGTGCAACACGTGTACATCAGGCATTCATGTACGACGACCAGGCTGAGGGCAGAAAAGCTTACTTCAACTTGTGTGTCACTGGATCTGCATGCCAGTGTGTTTATGTGTGTCTGAGATGGTAGTTTGTGTGTGTGTGTGTGTGTGTGTGTGTGGTGGAGGCCCAGACTGATGTGTGGGGGCCATGCTCGGTGACGAGTGTGCATCCAGCCAGTTCATCAGTCAGTCAGTCGGACCTCTCGGGGATCGGAGAGCCTGTTCTTATTCTTTAGCCTCCAGGAAGAGCGTCTCCTGTGGAAACAACTTGGCCTCTAACAGGGTCGAAACTGCATCAAGCTGGGTGATCTGAGAAGAGACAAGGTGGTGTTTTTTTTTTTTTTTTTTGGGGGGGGGGGGGGGGGGGGGGGGAGACAACATTAGACTGAGCAAAGGATTGCTGCAAATATGACATTCAGCCTATGACAGAAACTTATGAAAATCCTAATCACAGCTTCCCCAAAATACAATCCTCAGATTGCTCGATTACGATCGGCAGCACAAAACAAAGACGTTAACTTGAAGCCACTTTTTGCTGCAGGAACTCGTAAAACTCTCCTTAATGTGGTTTAACTTGATTTGGAGTTTAACTAGGTGGCTGTTTTGCCCTCACTTGTTTGTTATTTTGCTCCACGGTTTCTGTTTATTGTGCGGAGAGCTTAACCTGAGTGAGGGGGTGTACTCTGGCCTTTTTGGTCATTAGTGAATTTAGTTTAAAGTTACCCCGGGACCTGTACAGTACTGAAGACTGCAGCACAAACAACGAGGGCATGATGAGCTCTAGCTTGAGTTGTAGCAGCCAAAAAGCAGTGAACCCCCAAATGCTTTTATGAACACCTCTTCAAGTGTGAACAATATGGACGTTCAGGCCATGCACCTCCCAAATGACTCTTGCACTGTGACTGGCAAAGCCAATAGGGGTGTCAGAGGAGTATCACACTGTGGAACGTGCAATTGTGTACTATTACTTCTTAAAGACGACATTTCTGAATCATTACTGTTAATGGTTTCTCTCCTAATGTACAATCAACTCAATGAGCCAAAATGCCAACAAAATTATCAAATCTGTCAACCCTGTTTTTAATTTTATCAAACTATTTAAAATGCCTTCTCAGATTTATCTACACTAGTGTCACCATGGCCTCGGTCATTCACTGAAGTCCCTGTGTGACTGTCTCACCATCTATTCCCAAGAGTCAGACTGGAAAACAGTGTGGTTTTAGTGCTAAATTCATTTAGTGTGTGTGTGTTTGCAAGTGAGTGTGTACGTTGTGTATTATTCTAACATCGTGTTTTTAAAAAGTCTAAGCAGTAACCTGAGAATTGAGAGATTTGCTTCCCTAAGAGGACCATTAGGTTTGTTTTCTTAAAAAGGTTCCAATCCAGAACAAACTGATGAAGGTTACAGGACAGGAGTGTGTGTGTGTGTGTGTGTGTGTGTGTGTGCGCGCGCGTGTGTGAGACACAGACTGAGTGCAGTGGGAAGCCAGAGAAGAATTTTATGTGAGTAATTTCTTCTTTAACAGAAACATTTCTCATAATGCAAAAAACATTTATCTGTTCTGAAAACTCCACACGACGCAGTACCACCCACCGCGGAGCTGATCGAGTTAGCCGACATGAAGGAGGTCTGACCTCTGTTTTTAAAAACAGGACAATCTGACTCTCTCCCTCTGACACCCACCACCCCTGCGGGCCTCTTAGCTTATGTGAGCTAATCACCGGCGGGGTTGTGTTACATCGGGCCAATCTAACACCTGGGCTGAATGGGCGAGGCGGTGTGACACTGAGATGTGTCCGAGGCTTATCTGGTGACTGCTGCATCAGCCCCTCTGATTAGAGATCCTATTCTAAACTCACGGTGGGATAATTAGCCAGCTCCCTGTACCTGCTCTAGAAGGTCAGAGGGCAAGCCGAGCACAGTAAAGGTCGGCCTCACAACAAGCAAAGCAACAGATTTAAAACCGACTTTTGTAGGCAATGAAATGTGAACTCTGACCATTAATTGAATTGCATCACCTGTGCTCACCTTCTGAGCATATAATAAATGTATTATGAGTCTAATTAAATTAACACATTTTTATATTTTCAATTGGCATGTTCAAATCTTTGTTAGGCGCCAATTCTGCAAAACTAAAAAAGTGTTCGAGGCAATTAAATTAGACAAGGTGGACAAATCCGCATTAGATACTACGTCTCCGATCTCCCATGGGTGTTTGGAAATGTCACACTAGATCTAGAAGGCCTTGGACTCCTTGCCTTTCATCTCCTTATCCTCATTTCAAGGTGTCATTTAGCATCTTGACTTCTCAGCGGGATCCTTCATAGCCCGGTGCGGGCAGGGAGGGGCTGCCACATCAACTTTATGCCCCTCACCCCGTCGACAGCCTCGCAGCACAGAGCGAGACGATAGGAAGAGATTATATGTTTGTTTCCACCCGTGCATTCTCAGCAAGCATATTCCGTCCCGACGGTGGGGGAAAACGATCAAAAAGAAGCTGCTGGATTCCTTTTCCCACCTCGGGAGCAGCGCCTCACAAATGGCTGCCATGCTAATGAACCCGACAGGCTGTTATGACACCGCAGCATCAGGTAGGAGTAAATGAGGCTTCGGGGTGGAGCAGGTGCGCGTGAAGACGTGCGTCTGTGGGTTACGTGCGAATGTGTGAGTGTTCCGAGCAAAATCGGGAAGAGAGTTTGTGCTCGCCGAGCGCCGGGGGAGAGGCAAGCGGGAGGAGAGCAGCATCTGACTCGGAAAAGGAAAAGTAGGGAAACAAGATGCCACACTGACACAGGAGACGGGCACCATCGGTGATTGTTTACATTGTTATCCAATTAACAGACCATAAGCATGGAGGCATCTGTCAACAAACAAAGCTGTTGTTTTTCCTCTGCTATGCCTAAGCCATATTCTCTTCTCCTGTGCCTACACAGCCATACATACATTCATACATACATACATACATACATACAGTACATAAGACAGACACAATCTAGTTCCCTTTTTTGCAGTTTGTTTTTAACCTTGAGTCAATATAAATTTTAATCATCCACTTCAGATGAAATCATTCAGGGAAATGAAAGGGAAACTGTCTGCCTAATTTAAAATATTATATTATTTTCATCTGACTAAATAGCAATTTAGGGAAAAAAAATAACAAACAGAACTAATTAACAACCTGCAAAAAGATTTTCCAGTTGTTAATTAGAAATTCTGAAATTAACACAATAAAAAAACTCAAATAAGCGGTGTTTGTGCAGAAGCAAAATCTAAAGAGGAAATATAATAACTGGGGAGCCTCGCATTTAAAAACCCAGGATCCGAACAAAAAGACAGATGGTGTTTTTCTGCAATCTTTGCTATTTTATCTCTCATTTCTTATGAAAAATAATTTGACGTAAAATGATCGGCTAACATAAACCCATAAACCCCCCCACCCTCCCCTTTTTTGTCCTTATCGAAAAGCAAATCTCAACACAGTTAAAAAAATAATTAGCACTTAATGTGAAGTTTTAAATAAATAGCACAATTGTAAGTCACTTAATTCAAATGAATAAAACAACACTGATAACAGAGGAGGCGACACTAAGCAACGCTCAGCCATGAAAGAAAAGAAAGGGAAAATAAACACAGGCCCTCAAGATGTCCGTTTCCAACATAATCAAACGTGCAGCTGAAATAACGCATTTTTAATGAAGCCATTACAGGCCCTGCTATGTTAATTAAAACCAAATAACTTGTCTGTTTTAAACTAGTGTTGTCAAGTGTTTATTTGGCCAATTACAAAAGCAGTGGGAGATCATTATCTGCTGCCAGGAGCGTTGACAGCACGTAGTGCTGGGGCGTGAACAGAAAAGAACAGACCAGAATACGGCACTTCAAAGGACAAATGCACCGCACAGACTGCGAGGGAGGGGGGGACTGAAGGGGAAGGAAAACGCTGAAAAAAAGGGCTATGGGGAAGAAGAAAGTGAGGAAAATTAAAGACAGACTACAGCACTTAAAGATATAGAGACGAGCGACAAATCAAAGCAAGAACAAGCAGAAAGATTTTGTGTAAGGTGTTGGTTCGCCACCACGTTCCACCACAAAACCTTCAATTTGCCTTTTCGTTGACTTCCAACGTCTCTGGAAGTCATAACAGGATAACGACGTCTAACATGTCAGTGCAAAATTATGTGCAGGTGTGAGATCCGCTGACTGAAGAGATGACTGCAGTCAACAATGTTTCACTCAGAGTGACTTTGTATGAATTTGAGGTGTTGCTTTCCTGTGACGGGACAAACTATCCGAGCATAGCCGAGTCCCTCGGTGTAGGATTAAGGACTTTAGTTTTTTTCCTTTAATTTTCCACTCGTCTGTTTTTTAAAGGTATATTTTAAGTTATCTAAAGGATTTTTGAAGAAAGGGGGATTTGGGTAAAAACGCAGGGTGGCAGGAGACCAAAAAGTAAAAATACAAAAGATGGAGCAGAAGAGAGGGAGGTGTACAGACAGCAGGCGAAGGAAAGAGGAGGGAACAGAGAGGCAGAGGGAGGGAAAGCTGGAAGGAAGAGTAGGAGGAGAAGGTTAAGGTAAAGAGGGGGCTGAGATCCCTAGGGTAAAGCCCAGCTTTAATACTCCCAGCAGAAATGTGTTTTTCCTTTCCACAATAAAATATTTCAAGGTTTCTAGCTTGTTGTATAATTTTTATATTTAAAAATCAATCTCCGAAAGCTAAACCATCATCTCTGAAAAGTCTCATTGAAAGTGCACGATGCGCATCTTATATTTCCAGAACTTTCCAAACATTTTAGGACCTTAATCTAAACTGTCGATGCTTTTAAAATAAAGCCAAAATACATAATTTGGTATGATCGCTTTTTTTTTTTTTTAAGTACACTTTCCCAGCGCGTCTTAGGGAACTTGCCACATTCCTCCTGCAGCTTTTGGCTGCCTCACTTTCTTCAGTCTCTTCATTTAATCCCAGACTGAGTTGATGAATTTGAGATCAGGACTCTGTGGGGGCCGTTACATCTGTTGCAGCACAGCAAAATGTATCTGAAACCAATCAGACGCCTCTTTCAGTCAAGAGGAACTTATAGAGATTGGACGGATACTCGTCTCCACACGTTATATTTGTACTCAAGGATGAAGCCCCACACAGCACCATGAACCCATGTTGCGTGTTATAAAAATGTATTTTATAAAAAAACACTTTAAAAATAAACTACTGCTCAACTTCCTGTGAGTCTTCCTACGACTTGTTCAGATAGGAGGACAAGAAAAACAAAACATACCAGTACAACAGATGTAAAACCTATTACAGCGCAGAGCAAAGCTTCTTCTGTGCCATTGTTTATTTTTACTGCATCTCAGGTTTTGTCTAAGAATCATTCGGGCAAATTCGCCGATGGAGCTGGAAGAAGGATTAGCAAAGGTGAAAGAGAGTACAGTATCACAATGGGAAAAGTAATACGCCGCTTTGACAGCGTTTTGGTATCCACGAGCAGCCGGCCAGGAAGAGCCTATCGCAAATTATTATAACGGCAGTCTAAACATATTCGCCGCACGCTGAAGGAAGACCTCGGGCCTTTCAGCAGAGGTTTGTGCTCAACAAGTATCAAAGAAAACGGAGGAAATTCTTGAATGAAAAGCTGAAAACTGAAACACTAAAAGCCCCCCTCCTCTTCCTCAAACTCGCTGACAGTCATAGAAACAGAGAAAGGGTTAGTTCCCTGAGCACGGCTAAGCCTAGTACAAATGATGCCAGTGTAAGGCCTGCTGTAGTGCTGAAGAGATAAGCCACTGATACCAAATGTTGAGGATGAGACTGAGTCCAAAAAGTGGAGACTAATAGACATTTATTGGCTAAGCTACAGGAAGGTGGCAAAAGCATGATTCAGACATATCCGAACGTCCGTGTGATTTAGGATGAAACTTGCAAAACCCGTGTTAGCGCATTTACTAACTCACAACACCGTTCTTGCTCCTGGTTAACGAAGTTGTACGCATTTCCCGCTCCCCGCCCAAAAACCCCCCAAAACTAAACACGACATCCAGCTTTGCTTAATTTTCTAAAGATGGGCTGAGCAGATCTACTAATTTGTGCTGCAGCTTAATGAGTGGACGTGACACGAAGAAGACTGACGAGGAGGGTAATAGCAAAAGAAAGAGTGACACTGCACAAAGCTGCTGAAAACTAAAAAAAAGGGAGGAGAAAAAAAAGGTTTCAACAGTTGTGCAGTATTACAAATGCAATAGTGGTCTATCCTCTATCCTCTGATCCTGGCAAAGCAACAGTGAGAGCGTCTGGACGGGATGGAGGCTTTCTATGCTCTCTCTCATTTAATTACAACACAGAGCTGCAGGATTAGACAGGGGCCTGTGTTCACAGCCTCATACTGGCACTACCACTGAGCCACTTCCCTCCTCTCTTTCTCCAAATCTCTCGCCTTTCTGTTTTCTGGAATAATCTCCCATCTTCTTCTTTTTAATATCTTCTCCACTTGTCTTCTCTATCCTTTTCTCTTTCAGACTGTTTCTCTGATTAAATCTTTTCTTTGTTCAAGCTTTTGTCTTCTCTGTTCTCTTTTCCGACTAGTTCTGCAGTCACCATCCTCTTCTCGCTTCTCTCCCCCTCTAATCCTGCCATCCTGTTTTTGCCGGAATTTCATCTGCGATGCAGACACATCTTTATCTCTGTCTCAAACACATGTTTACTCTTGATTATAAAGAGACAACTGTGAATCCTTTAAGTGACAAAGTTGTGAGCGGGGCATGTGTTTGCTTGAAAATATTTGTGCATGTGTTGAAGTGTGCGATCGTGATGAAATGGAGAGTGTGAGCTGCGCGATAATGTGTGTGTTGCTTTGAGGTGTTTGTGCCCTGGCGGTCTCTACAGACTACGATGGCACACTGCCTGGGCAAGCCTACACACACACACACACACACACACACACACACACACACACACACACACACACACACACACACACACACACCTCTATACAATCACCACCCCTCCACATGCACTCCACTCTTGATTAATGGAAATCCCATTTTTGTTTCCAGCAGCAGGGCTAATTAAACTGGTAGTTAAAACAGTGCTCATTAGCTCGCCACCACACAGCGTAGCGACCGAGCCCTCAAATGGCTGGTTGTAGATAGCTGAGTGATGCAGGGTGTCAGCAGAAGAGCCACAGAGAATACTACTCTTAGTGCTGACAACTGTATCCTAACACAGTCAGAGTGTACTGTATTCACAGTGGACTGATACTAATTAATATTCACTGAATAATACGTGTGCGCAGGTGGACGGATAAACAGTCGGCTTAACTTTCCCCGTCACAGGTGCGAGTAAACAAAGGCGCCGACGCAGGGCTACTGCTGCAGCACACAAACAGTAAAACAAATACGAAGCAATAATGGAGGGAAAAAAGAAAAAACACAAAAACAAAATCGCCAAACAGTGACAAGAGATTATCTGAACTATTGTCCCTGCTGCACTTCATACACAGCTGCTGCCTGAGGTTGGGCTGAGGCCTAAATGGAAAAGCCAATTAGGCCTGTGGGTGTCACAAGCGGAGATGCTGATTTGATTCATCTGAAGGATACAAAGTCATTCTTAAAAAAGATAAAGATCCACAAAGAACAGTTGAATGAAAGACAACTGGATGATTTCAGCTTGTTGTATAATATACTACAGTATATTTCTCTATATTTCTCTCTCTTGGTACTTTAAGACATCAGACATAACACTTTGTTGGGTCCACTTAAACAAACTGCAAATGTGAAATGTTAAAGTGACATCAGGGGTTAAATTTGACATGCAAAATATGGCCAAGACATATTTTAGGCATGGTTTTAAAGATAAAAGACCTTTAATGGATGTTTGACCTTATTTGACCTTGAAGAAGAGGTCAGAGCTCTATATTTAGGATCCCGATATATCATTCCCTATTTGCATGTATGTTGTCGATATAAATACTGGCAATTAAAAAACAAAAAAAACATAAGAATGCATTCAAAACCTTTGGAGCTAATTACCTGAGGAATACTGTGAAATGGCTAAATCATTTGGCCTGTTCTTTAAGATCAAGCAAACTCTTGAAACAAAAAACCGTTTTTCTATTCTGCATCTTCACTTTGCATTAAAACAGGAGCAGAGAAGCGATTTCGGCTTTGACGTGTCTGTAAGAGAGGAGGCAAACCACTCACATTTCTTCGAGGGAAGGTCGTGAGGAGCTTGAATTCTTCAAAGGGGTATCCCTTGGAGGCCACAAAGTCAAAGAGAACCTGGAGCTTACAGCTGCCCAGGAAACGCCTTTCCAGAAACTCGCCACTTGGTGTGCGGATTCTCAGCTTGCTGATTTGCTCGCCTGACTCTTCATCGGGCTCTGGAGGCAGGGCCTGCTCCAATGACAAGCGGATTGCCTGAAACAAGAAAAGCCAGCGTTTTTGTTTTTGTCAGTTAAATGCATTAATGAATTTGAAAACACAGATTTGCATACAGGTGTTGGTGAGATGCAGCAGTCAGCACTGCTGCTGCAAGCGTTTTTTTGCCTTCCTTTCATTTAAACAGCAAAGTCAGCGTGATTATTCCAGTGACTTCAGTAAAAATCCGCATCTCGTTCTGTCTGTGTTTACAGTGAACTTAAACCAGAGTATCAACAGTGACGTTGGCAGCGATAAAGATGACGACACGCTTTCCAAGCATATATGAAAGGCAAGCCAAGAAGTTGCTCTCAGAGTTTTACTGCAACACTATTATTTCACATTAATTAAACAATCTTCTTGCCCTAAGAATGTTATTAAATTAGTTGCCCTGTGTCTCACCCTGTTCCCTAAAGCCCGTTGTAGCTCAGAAGGTTGCCAAGTAGCATATCAGTATGCTAAGAGCAGCCAAGTGCTTCATTCTTTCATGCTGCCTTGCTGTTTGCTCTGTCACCCTCTGAAAAAAAACTGTCAAATACCCCTGCAGAAAGTGGAAAACCCTCACTAGTAAGAGGAAGATCTTTGAAGATCTTCTTCATGAGAAGCAATCACTTATTTTACAGACGCTAACGGTGTCTGCGCTAAAGGGCAGGGCTCATGAGTGACGACAACCATTGACCGTCATCTTCCACAGAAAAGCAAATCAAGCCTCCTGAGCTCCAAAAACCATGCTTCAGCTGCTCCCTGGAGCCTTCGTCTCCTTTCTGCTCCTACCCCTCACCTCCTCCTCCCCTGGCTTGTTGTTCCTGTTTGGCCAGCCGGGGAGCATATGCTGTGACAACACGCCCCGGCTTTATTTACACACCATAATGCAATTATATTTCATAAGAGTGTACAACAGTAGCTCATTAGCAGCTTCTGGTGTTGGGTGGGCAGGGTGGAGCGCGTGCTGCTCCGCCATCAGCTCCCTCAGGTACAAGAGCTGAAGCTGAGTTAAAGGGGCCCCTGGGGACAAAGCTAACACATACGCACACACAAATAACAGACAGGAGCGCATGAGGTGATGGACATACAAATGCAGACAGCTAGTCAACCACAGACACAAGCACAAACGCCCACGCGAGTTAGAGGTAGCGTCCCCAAAGCAACCACGAGGCACACGTCTGGTCGAGCTTCGGGCCCAGGAAGCGCCGCACAAATAATCGGGAGCATCTCTCCGTCCATTTACCTGCCTCTCCAGCTCCGCTCGGCTAACCACAGAAAGCAAACAGACGATGAGCAGGAGAAATAGGTGCACCTGACAGCCGCACAACTGTATGCTAAGACCCCCTGACGGAGGTAAATAATAATGCCAGTCCACACAGGCGCATGAAACACACATGCCCTCCACCCCCTCCCGCCCCAACCCCCAGTTCACTGGCTCCCATATTCATCTCCCGTTTCTTCGCACAAAGGCATAAAATCACAGAGAAAGCATTCCCACTAGCATTGTTCCCTCTCCGGTGGTGACTGGTGTTTTTCTTGTGTCTGCAGTTTCTACTGTAAACTCAACCGAAAACTGTAAACAAGCACTAACAAACAAACAAAAAATTATTCCAATTAAAACGGCTCACGTGGTAGGCAACGCCGCGCCTTCCTCGAGGAGATGGATAACTAAGTTGGCACCAGCACAGCGAGGAGTGATAAAAGAACCAGTTGCCGCCATAGACTGTTTAAATAAAGAGCAGCATGTGTGATGTAAATGCTAAAATCCAAGTTACTAATTTCAAACGCGCTCAAGTCCAAAATTCTCTTTTAATTCAACCGAATTATGAGCTGCTGTTGTGGAATAATAGCAAATTTGTTCGGTACGAATTAACTAGTAACTAACTGACACTTTTTTGGCTACCTAGGTTTGCTGTATAATTAGTTTTCACATGTTTGTCTCCAGTTAGGAGAAGAATTCACAACTAGTAATAGTGATTAAATAAAAGGAAAGCAAATTCCCAGTTTTGTTTGTTTGTTAATTAAGTTTTTTTAGTGTATTTGAACCGACATCCATCAGAGCTACAGGTACACAAAACAGGATCACGTTATGATAAAGTTATCCTTTAACAGTTTGGGAAACTTAAGTTGCCATTGTCTCGGTACACCAGCTGCTGCTGCTTCTCATATTTATGGATATCTAGACAGTAGCACAGGAGACACCATGGAAACCTTTGAGCTCGAGCAGAGAAAATTAATATAAGTAGGAAACACAACGCCATCCCGGCTATTGTTGTCGAAAATACACAAGCATGTATGCACTGTTTGATTCGTGGACTACAGTGATATAATTAAGAAGGCCAGGTTCAGGGCTCTTTTGTTGTCGTCTGTTTAACTTAAGTGACAAATCATTTGAGCAAGACGGGTCACCCAATACCTCTCGCTGCCCTCGGGCTCTGACCTGCAGAGCAAACAGCAATCAGCGAGGACTACACTGTATTACAATAGACTATCACGACGCGGGTGCCATCCTCACCGACAATTATTGTTTTCCTGTGTGCGTGACATTGTGTCCGCCGTGCGTGTGTGCGCGCTTGCCCCGTCTTTGCAGACAATAATTGTTTTCCGGAGAATATGTGTGTTTACTTAGGTGTATGTTTGTGCATAGGTCTGTGTACATGAATTGCCTCTTTTATTCACTCGGGTTTGAATATGAGGCTGTGTGCTATATCAGCATAAAAAAAGCTAACCAGGACAATAACTGTGTACACTGAACGTGACATTAATGGGGATCGGCCTTGCTGTAATTAGGATATTTAATTTCTCTGAAATGGCTGTATGCTTGTATACTGACACAACACAGGCTTCACTGACTGGCAGATTCCACCAAAACCACAATTTAATTGAGTTACTATTGAGTAAGCAGAAAAGGGACATAAACAACAGCACAATGGTACAACCCTGCTAAATCATACTACTAGTATGTTAGCTAATAGTAGATTTTCATTTGATCATTTTGAAATGTGTTCCGAGTCCAAAATTCTCTTTTAATTCAACCGAATTATGAGCTGCTGTTGTGGAATAATAGCAAACTTGTTCGGTACGAATTAACTAGTAACTAACTGACACTTTTGGCTACCTAGGTTTGCTGTATAATTAGAATAATTATGGCTGTTGTACTCACCTCCTTCTCCTCCTCCTGCTCCTTTCTCATCTGTTCCAAGCGAAACTGTTCGGCCTCTTCTCTCTCCTGGGCTTCTCTCTGAAAACCCCCCCAAAAAAACCCCATGAACAAATCATTAATTGGATTCATTTCTCACACTGTGTTACTTTGCTTTGACAAACTAACTGACTGATCAACAAAAACTTTGTTCTAGACACGCAAGTTGTAGTCTGCACCAGCACAGCATAATTTAAAGTTAAAATGAGCTGCTCTGTACACACACTGGCTCATTATGATCTCACTGAACAACAATAAGGCGTTTCTTATTATTTATGACACCTCAACTAAACCTAGTAACACAGTAGGAGTAGACTGTACTCTAAACCTGATGTTTGAGGTTCCCTTTGATTTTAATACTATGCTTCAAAAACAACACTTAAGAACTGACAGTGATACACAAAGATAATTGGTGGTCAGAAGTTTATGTACACTCATCAGGGGCATGAATGGATTTGAACTATCCTTTTTCCAGGCTGGAATGACTGCACGCCGTACATCTTTAATGCCTTTCAAAAGCAAGAACTGGGTGCACATTTGAACATACTTTGGATTATCTCTAATCCACACAGGGTCAAATATATACATACATCCCCACTGATATTTAGTTAAATGTCTCTTAGCAAGTTGAAACTCGGCCAGATGCTTTTAGTAGCCATCAACAAGCTTCTGGCATAATTCTGTCTTCTTGGCAGAACTATAGAGTTCATTTAAATTAGCTGGTTTGTTGGCACAGACCCAGCTTTTAAGCATAGTTCACAAATTTTGATTAGGGCTGAGGTTAGGGCTTTGAGTAGATCCTACCAGAAGCTCAATCGGCCATTTCTAAACAACTGCAGATTCCAGATCACTAGAGGAGTTTAAACACCAGCAGCTGCACATATGGACAACCCAGCCGTATTATGACGCAAACCTTTATGGTCAGACAAGAAAAAGACTGAGCTATTTCGCCACAATGGCAAGAGGTATGTTTGGAAGAGTAAAGCTGAGGCTTAAACCGAAGAAGTGTATCAACTATCAAGCATGGTGATGGTAGCATTCTGCTCTGGGGCTGTTTTGCTACCAGTGGTACTGCTACACTGTAAAAAGTGGATGGAACAATGAAGTACTACCTCCAAATTCTTCAACTTCACCTCAAATCAGCAGCTGGACGGGTGTTCCATTAGGACAATGATCCCTGGTTTTGAAAGGGATAAAACAGGCTAACATTAAGCTGCTAGGATGGCTTTCGCAAAGCCCTGATCTCAACCCTATTTAAAATTCGTGGACTAAAAGCTGGGGCTCGGCTGTACCAAGAAAACCAACCAACTTAAATGAACTTCATCAACTCTGCTAAGAAGGGTGGTCAAATATCCATCCATAATTGTGCCAAAAGTTTGTTTATAGTGTCTGGTCAAGGTGTAAGTTGCTAGTGGACATGGTGTATATATTTGAGCCTATATATACACAGACATTTTACCCCATGTGGATTAGAGAAAATACAAATTAAATTCAAAGATGTGCACCCAATTCTTGTTTGTGAAAAACAGTGAATGATGGCACAGCATACAGATGTATGCTGTGCCATCATTCCACCCTGGAAGAGGAACAACTCGCAGGAATCATTAAAAGCACAAACCTACATGACATTCACGCCCATGATAAGTGTATGTCAACTTCTGATCACAACTTCATTATTCTGAAAGTACCTTCTTACGATCAGCCTCTAAAGACAAACGATAGGCCTCGTCCTGTTCTCTCTTCACCATCTCCCTTGCCTCGCGCTCGTCCTGAGTGGAGAGAGAGGAAGAAAGAAAGTCGGTCCCATTAACTAACAGCATAATAAAGGATACACGAGGACAAAACATCTAAGCAGAAGTGCCGGCTGTGGAAGCTAGCAGCAGAAAACAGCATGTCAAGTGCGGCTACATACAAACACCAGGTATGAAAGAGTAGCAACAGAAGGGAATTCATTCTGACTGGGCTGTCATTTACCAGACCCCGAGCCCCTTTTATGTTTCCTCATCTCAGTTTCACCCTCCCTTTTTCTTTTATTCACGCTGCCTCTCTTCCTGTTTGTACAGAGGGAAAGGGACAGGCGGCCTTTCTCTTTCTACCTGCTGTGGCTACAAAGTGTTTTATAAAGACTGGGACTAAATACAAGTGTCCATTGTGTTAACAGTGCACAGCCATTAGTTTTCTATTTTCTGAAGGCCCACGCTGTGTGTCAGCCCGGATATGGCAAAGTAAGCTTATTGTGATGATCAGAGGGCTACTGTGAAACCAGGCAGCGGCTAAGCAAAATGACAGTGTGTATTGTTGCACTGAATTGGAAAATGCAAATATACATTTGTGCTTTTGGGCTATATAATAGATGAACTTTGAAAGGAAACTGTAAAAGAATGGCACAGAGGGACAAAAGCATCAAAAGTGGCTACTTTCAATAGATTGCCCCCGAGTCACGCAAACAAGTCGCACAGTAGTTCATGTTTGATATTCATTTTACATTCATTTGACCTGCTGTTGAATGTTTTCAAACACTTTGAATAACCTAAAGTGAGAAGGCATGAAGGGAAATGTTTATCTGACATGCTCAAACACCATGTGATTTTCAGGGCCTTAACTTTGGAGGAAAAAAGAAACAGATTTTCCACAACTATATCTTGGCTACTGTTCAAGTTGGCAAGACGTGTGCCGTCTTTTAGTCGTGATGATACACTTGGTGTTCAGAAAAGCAAGCTGTCACATATTTAATGTTTGCTCACAAATAACAACTAGTGAAAGACGCTTTATATGGCGGTTTTTGGGTTGTTTTTTTTGCAATTTAATTTTTGGAACCAAGTGGCTGAGCTCTACTTGACAGAGGGCAAATTTTATATCAAATGATTTCCTTTTGGACTGCAATATCAGCTTTTATGCGCACTGTCACTTAACAAACAGAGGGCCCTGGCTTAAATCAGATCCTTTCTGTGGACACTAGTACACCTAACCATGAAACTTGACTCAAATTTATACTCTTTTTATATACAACTCTTCTACCAAATCAGCACAAACTGCACAATAGTTAGTTTTTGGCTAGATTTCATATGAAATGCATGCTTAATGACCTGAAAACGACCTTTAAAAAACAACAACCGTGAAATGCTGACAGATGTAGACCACAAAATTGCATCGAGTAGTCATTTGATTACTAACTACTAAGCTAAAACACAGAAAACCATACAAATGACTGGCGAGTCAGTACGGCTGGTAGAAATCACAATGTGGCCTTCCAGCTGCTCCGATTCCAGACTGACACAAAAGTCGCTGTCAAACAGGAATGTCTGGGTGTCTGTGTTCATGTCTGAGTTTGTCTTTGGAAAGGAGAAAAATGGAAGAAGAAGGACGAGACACAGGGAAAGAATCATATACACCAGCACCCAAAAGCAGGTACCGTGAAAATGAGGTTTGTCAGTGAAAATCTTGAGGTTGATTGTACTAATAATGAATAATTAGTCATATATTACACTTCGTTTTTATAGTGTTTAATTTTGGTAATAGTACTATTCTTTTGGCACACACACAACCACACACACACAGCACCAGCACTAATCCTGTAAAACAAAAAAACCCTAGGATCCAACACTTTACGTACAAACTCTGAATATTTCTTGTTTTAAATCCTATCATTAGTGATTATTTGACGAGCGACTAAGAGTGACAAATCCACAATGAAGCCAGAGCATTACAGACATTATAACAACACAGAGAGAGTAGCTGTCACTCAGCAGGGCGCAGCTCACCTGAGCAAGTCTGACCCTCAGGGTGTGTGTGAAACTCAACTCATTCCTCAGCCACGATTCCCATAACTGAGATGCTATGACTCCCACAATAGCGCTGCTCATTGCTAAAGAGGCTGTTTGGTTGACTTAACTTAATGGCTGAACCTAACACAGCTTGACATCTGTCATCTATAGATACAGTAGTCAAAAAAGAGGCACAGTGTAGTCAGGGCTGACAAAAATCCGTGGAAATAAAACACGCATAAAAGTGGAAAGGGCAGCTACGAAAGATTTCACACAACCAAAACCAAAACTTCTGCGGCATACTAAGAGACTAAACACCAGTGCTGATTAAAATAAAAGTAGGAAACCCGCACTGCTACGATTATTCCAAAATACAAATTACTCTAAAGCTTAGTAATGTGTTATTGTTTTTTATTAATCTGAACGAGTCAGCTTCAAGTCACACAGGTCAGTTTTCAATTAAAGACTTAGCCATAGTAATATTCACATATCATTTACAACAGTTACCATGGCACTCACATGGTTTGGGAATGTCAAAACTAAGCTAAGTAATTAAGTTAAAGGTAACTACAGTGTTTTTCATGTCAAAAGGAATTTGAGTGAACATATGAGATGATAGTTAATAAATTAGTTAAGTTCGTTGTAAGTGACTGATGCATTGTCTCATATTGTTAAGTTTTGTGGGAAGGACACAAAATGCTAGCTCCACCTTATCATTTCTATGGAAGGAATGTTTTAATCATGTTTTAATTACATTTTCTGTTTGGGTAAAAGGAGGTCAACAGATATGTTAGCAGTAGCCAGACTCTAGTTGATAACTAAAGTGGATGAAATGGCTGAATGGTTCTCGAGTCATTATAACAAAGCCATATTTTAACAATGCCTTCTGATGTGCTCTGACATGTTGCAATTTATCGCACAATGTAAAAAGTTGGTTCAGTTACTGGAGCCACTGAGATTAGCCAACTAAAATAAGATTAATGGTAGAAGTTCAATTCAATTTTATTTATACAGCGCCAAATCACAACAACAGTCGCCTCAAGGCGCTGTATATTGTAAGGTAGACCCTACAATAATACATACAGAGAAAAACCCAACAATCATATGACCCTCTATGAGCAAGCACTTTGGTGAAAGTGGGAAGAAAAAACTCCCTTTTAACAGGAAGAAACCTCTGGCGGTCTTCAACTTATCCCAACCAGAAAAGCACGGCTTTATCTTGAAACAATGTCCTTAATGTCAAAAGTGTGACTCTCACAAAAAACTGTATATTTGAGAATTTGGCTGGTATACTTGGAAGTGCTCCCCAGGCCACAGTGCCTCCTTTAAATAAAAATATGAAGTCATCTATATACAGTGGAAACTATAGATCGTAGCAAACTGGTTAGTTTGTCAACAGCAGTTTTGCACAACTTTCCTAGCTACTGTTAAACAGCATTACAAGGAAACACGAGCATATGTTTCCATTTGAAAGAGCAAATGGTCCATAATGAATCAAGTAGTTATTGAAAGAACAAAGAAATAAAGTATTTTCTCCATCTTTAAGGATCAGAGGCTGACGTTTTTGTTTCCTGCGAACAGACTGTCTGAATCCACTCAAGCTTTACCTCGTCTTTAATGTCCTCTTGCTGTTGTGCTGTGAAGATCTCCATTGCTCCCATTAACCTCATCATCAGCTCATCCACTGTTGTATTGCCTGAATTAGAAAAGAAAATCAGAGGGCAATAAAAGTGTTTCTGTTTTCATGATAATTACAGAAAACAGAGTTAATTGTAGGATGAATAAAATGAGAATTACCTTGAATAACATTTAGAACTTCGTTGGATGTGCGTTTCCCCATGACTATGAGGAGCAGGGGGAACTGGTCTGTCTTGTATGTCCGTATGGTCTGTGTCACCACACTGCCAAAATGCCTCGTACACATAGTGAGTAGTCTGGAAGACAAAGAAATTTATCTAATTTGCTTTCCCCCCCAATTTATTTACTTTACCTGCTTGTTCCTTTGGTAATAAGCATATATTTAAGCCTGCAATAAAAACAATTTTAAAGAGCGATAAAGTATTCGCGCACATATTTTCACTGGGAGGTGCGTGCTTTTCAGATTGCAGCACAAAAGAGAAATACACACAACTTGTGGCATTAAAGACTTTAAAACCAATTCTGCATTTTCTTATTCCATCAGGGCGACATGCTATCTCAATTGGAACCACAGACGAATTAGTATTCCTCACCAGACACCCAGAATTGATAGGGCAAGAGAGGATTTCTTATTCCATTACAAAGACAGAACTTTTTAAATTAACATTTCAGAGAGGGAAAAGGGTAGCAGGCAGTCGGAGCCCCGCCAAGCTCCCTGTAAATGTCATAATATTAATGAATTGCTATAGACTGAATGCAAATATAGATTAGCTTTTTCTCCTGCCTTTTAATAAGATCTACTTTAATAACTGCCTGGTAAAATAGAGAGGTAATGGAATGGATGGCGGGACAGCGGGTCAGAGGAAGAAGATAGATAGAGCGGATGCTGTCTGAGAGGGGGTGTAACTCATTAAAAGATGAAGCCAAAGCTGAGGGAGCTACTTGCAGACTTTCCAAACGGTGAAATCGAGTACTTCCAGTCAATAGGACAATAGCAGTAGTAGTAATAATCATGCCAAAACCAGCGAAAGTGCGGACGTTGGACTGAAAGATGAATGAAATGAGCTTTGGAATACAATGCAGACAAAAACTTTTTCCAAATGTTGAACTTTGTGTGACCCACACCTTGCAATGAAAAACGTGGGTACCCTAAATCTTAGATCATTTTGTTCTGACATTTGTCCCTGTTCAGACCTCAACCCAGCCACAATATAACAAAAGCTCACAGGGAAACTCTAACCTGTAATGAAAGGCCAGGGAACAATGGACACTAACTTGAAGGGTAACCCAATCTTAAACCTCTAATCAAGCGCAGCCTAACCTGCTTTGGTTTCTAACTCTAAACTAAGGAAGTCAGTTCAGCACAATGATGATCATAATCACAACAACATAAAAACAGCACAATCTCAAAACACAACTTACATGTACTTTGTAACCACTATCGTTCAGGGTAAGACGGACATCGAAACTAGGAAACAGGAAGAACTATGAAGCACTTATGGAATTACGTAAAGAACAATAAGTATGGCCACAACACTTAATGTCAGGAGGAAGTCACTCCAGGAAATAAGCTGCACAGTTCGGCCTGTCTCATCTAGCCCTAATATAACATGGTAACCTGCGGCCTTTAAAAACCTTTAGGGGTAACTAAATGCAGAAGAAACACCTGCATGGAATTTGCAACTACCATTAAATGCTTTGGTGGCTAATGTGACTGACAGCTTCTAATTTGTTGCCCATCCCAGCTTATTTTCTCACTGCCGATCCCGACAGCTATAACAGTAAATGTTTTCCTGGACTGTCAGCTTGCACTTCTTCAAATCAAACTGATGCACTAAGATGCGAGTAGACCGGTTAGACCTGGCGTCTGCTCCACTGAGCAGCTGATGAGTCAGGGTAGTACAGTAGCACTGCAGGGAATATTTTTGCCAGCCACCTGTACGTGTGCAGTATGGGAACCGGATGCTCCGATAGCTCACTGTGTCATACACACTTTGTTTCAGAGTGAACATGGACATGTTTTGATTTGAAAGTGACATTTTGTTCTCCCACCAAACGAGTTATGTTTTCAGGGAAGACTATGTCAAGAGAAGAAGTCGAGTGTACAGAACAGGTCCGCACAACGGTCTGTTCCCGCCTTGAGCAGTTAAGACACAAGTTTACACTTAAAGGCTATTAATAAGATCGCCTGTATTGCTATAGACCAAACAGGTAATCGCATTAGACTGCCAGGTCTGTATAATGTTTAAAACGCTAAATCTAGTGTCAACATAAGGTCACTTTAGTGCATATTCTTACACTGTAATGTATTATGAGAACGTGCACACAACACAAATAATCGACTTTCAATGTGTTTATTTACTTACATGTGCAATGACAGTATACTGCCTGGGCGATATATCAGATTCATTTCCCACGAGTGACAATTACACTGGCATCCAATCACCAGCACTGCATTTATGCATAATTAATCATTTAACTGGTAGGCCTGTGAGAATAGATTAAGCTAAGCAACAGGCACATTCCAATATCAGCAGGTTTATCACTCGCTCACAGACACACACAAATGCACGCACACATAATCAGGATACCTTTCTAACAGCTTGTGTGACTGATGCCAATCACCAGTCACTTTAGATCAGCTAAAGAGCGTGAGAATGCCGACCAGCAGTTGGATGTGTGAGCAAGTTAGTGCGCACATGTGCATGCATGCGTTAGCAGCAAAGCTGCGACTAGCTGTGTGTGATGAAAAGCTCCAGATGTTGCCTCCTTTTTAACGTGCAATAAAAAGGCCCAGCTGGGGCAAAAAGCAAAGGAGGCCAATGGGAGAGAAAGGAGTGCGGAATGAGGAAAGGAGGGAGTTTCCTTAAAAGAAATAATGGAGAGGTGAGGTCAGGGTGCGAGTCTTTCTCAATGACTGCTACCAGAGGGCAGGCTTAACTCTGGAGGTTCAGGGTAGAGTGAGAGAGCTGAGGTAGCTGATTAAATAGAAGAGAAATAAAGAAATATCAGAAAGGAAACAAGTAAAATATGTAGTATAAAGATGAAGGGAAGGATGAAATACATGAAGCATTCCTTATTTACAATGTGAAACAAATTGGTTCAAATTTACCTAAACTTCTCCTCTGTTTAACACTTGAACCTGCAAGAGATCTAATAGTCTGTTAAAAATATACATCTCACTCACTGAACCAATGTAATAAACAGGTGTTGTTGTAAAATACCAACACAGGGTGCTGGAGCTAAGCTAGGACTTTCAGGATAAATTGGAGAGATAGAGATGTTTGGACTCCAACGGAGTCCTTCATCTCCCACTGACCCTCTATTCAGACAGTTTGGTCAAGATTGCCCAATCAGGGGCCTCACCATGCAAACACAACGCCTTTTGTTAGCATGCAACCTCCAAGCTTCAAAAAGAGAATGAGGCTGAAGAGAGAATGAGAAGAAAGAGATACAGAGTACGAGTAATGGAGTGAAAGATGAATGCCAGCAATTACGGATGTGTCAAACCGATTTTTAAACACTGTTCATTTGCCAGATAGGATTCCACCTACACTAGCATTTCTGGATTATTATCTAAACGCTACCCAAAATATGCAGGATTCACTCTCTAAAGTCCAAGATTTTCTTACTTCACACACACACACACACACACACACACACACACACACACACACACACACACACACACACACACACACACACACACACACACACACACACACACAAAACTGCAGGATGGGGCAAGGCACGACTGAAAACTAAATTTACTTTCTCTAAGAAAACTATTCAGAACAATAATGCGGGGACAAGATAGTAGCATGCAACAGACTGCTTCCCAACCAGAGGACTCTGACAGCTCACAAAGCCCTCAGCTCATGATCAAGCTTCTCTCCTGCTGAAATACATTCAATATCCTCTTTATTAGATACACCTCAGTATTTATGCAAACAGTCGGCTCCTGCAGACAGTAAGTCACATATAAATAAAACATAAGGATTAAGGATGCAGTCAGGGCTTAAAGGTTCTCTTATTGCATTACTAAACTTTACAGCTGGCTAAAGCAATTCTAAATACAGCATGATTCTGATAGATTACTGGATCTTCAGAGAATTAATTCAGTGTTTAAAACCTTAGTTTTTTTTATTACCGTTTAGCCATCATTCTCACTGACCAAACTGTTTTCTCCCCCAGCTATAGCATCACAGTCAGATTTGGCAACCAGAAAACACTGCCAGATTTAGCTTTGCAACAGAATTCACGTGTAGCTGCAGTTTCCACAATTTAAATATTTGATCCGACAACTCAAAGATCGTAAGATTAGCTTAAAACTTTATTTACACAAATGAATTATGCAAAAATGGACTCATTAAACAATAGGATTCTTGGAATAAGATACGTCTTCAATCGCACTCCAAGCGTGCTGGTCAACTGACACTGTACCTGGATTTGTTAGCTTCTTTAGTGACATCCCATGCCCATGTGATGAAGTTCTGGCTCAGGTAGGAGACGATAGAGTCAGCGCACATCATTTGGGAGCAGAAGACATTGCTGAGAACACTGTCATCATTGTGGAGGTAGATAGCCAGCAGCTTTCTCTGTGGAGAGAAACAGTTTGAAAATCAGAGTGGGAGAAGAAGGCATGAGCAAACTGCACCTCTTACTGTGCTAGGACATTTGGTAAGGCAAGGGGTCACTGCAGCTGATCCTTTATTTTTGTCTTCAATCAGTTGTTCAGTGGCTAATAGGTGGAACCAAACACCAAAGTATACAGTTGACTTTGTGGAAGAAGTTTGACTAGCTAAAACTCATCACTCCCCAATATAATAAATGTCATATCTGTGATCGGTGCTGCTCTGTCAGCCATGCACTAGGCGTCTCATTATTGGAGAGACATGTCCATATTACATGAACATAACATGACCACCGGCAGAGAGGACTGGGCGCAGAGCTAGCAGGACTCCTAAAGACCACGGTAGGACCACAACTGGCAAAAAAGCAAATACCACGCAAAATAAAATGGAGAGCGGTGTAAATAAAACTTTGCTTGGAGGCGACAAAGATATGGAGAAAACAAAACAGACAAATCACTCTATTTATTTTACACCAAATGCCAGCAGCCTGTTCAGGTTAGTAGCGGCAGGGCCAGACAATATTGACGAAGCTCCAAATCCAAGGATATTGACACCATCATATAAGCCTGGTAGATTCTCCCTACTGACAATCTAATTAAAAAACAAACACACCCACAAACATAAAAGGTTCCAGGGGACAATGTTGGAAATAATGCTCTTTAAATTACATGTCACTTCTCTTGCTATAAAAGAACAAATAAGAAAAACTCGCACTCTCTGCTTAGTTCATTTTTACCCACGGCTGTGAGAGGGGAGTTAAGGGGTCTGTTCCTCGGGAACAGTAATCTAGGCTACGTGCGCCAAAAAACGAAAAATCTACACAGGGCGTAAAACGTGAGGAGAAGTGAAAGAAGAAGTTGTGCTATACTGTGGCCTGTGTAGAATAGGAACGGGAGAGCACTGCTGTGTTTGCTCAACGATTAGTGCTTTAGAATAATCTCCAGGGCTCCTAGAGAGAAGGAGCTGGGGACTCATTCACTAGGCCGATTCAACAGCCTGAAAAGATTAAACACTCATGCTGAGAAGACAAGCAAATTCAGTCTTGAGAGAGGAATGAGTGTGAGGAGAGGGAGAGTTTTACAGCGTGAAAAAAAACAAAAAAAAAAAAACAACAAAAAAACAAAACCCCGATACACACTCGAACGCCGACGTCGCCAACACACACGCACAGATGTGCAAACTTAACTCCGCTGCCCGCGAGTAACGGGACTCATGCTCGCACACATGCATGCTCAATTAGAGCAAGTGTAAAGACTAATCAAAGTGGGCATTTTGGCAAACTGAACTCCTTCATCTTAGTTAAACTGTCCGTACCCCTCTGTTCCCTCTCCGCTTTCAACTCAGATCTTTTGTATTGCCTGTCTTAGCGGGGAGGAGCAAATCCCTCAGTTCAGCTAAATTACTAGGTCCAACCTGAGCTAGATAGTGACCCCATAGCCCTTCCTCACACCTGTTCACCTAAAGCTAAGCTTGCTTTGAGGCTGTGAGAGAAACAAAAGAGTTCACACACTGTAGAATAGCGTTGCGCTTCATTTGCTGTTTAATCAGTGCACCTCTTTCTTGGAAGACGGCCCAGCAGAAAGTTTGAAAATATGAAATATTTGTGTCTATAAATATGAAAAAAGCAAAACTTCCCCGTCTTGAATTGAATGTGTTCTCGTGTTGTTTTTTGTCATAAAACATGCAGGTTTTTTATGTTTCACTTTTCCTTTTTAATTAATTGCTGCACTTGCCTTTTTTCAGATTAGACCTTTTTTTTCTTTTAGGGATGTGGATTACCATGTGTGAATATGAAGAGCAGGTTTTTCTTTTTTATTTGTTCGTTGTTTAAAAAAAAAAGGGATTCTTTATTTCAAATTCTTAAGATAAAAGTGCATGTATGCAAATAGAACAAAAATAATTTCTGATAAAACACAATGATGTTAATAATAAAACCCATTTGCTGTTAGAAATCACCTGAAAAGGGGTGTAAGTGGATCAGGCTCATATCCCACTCCAAATCTGCCCGTATTATAAATGACCAATTATAAGCACCTCAAGAATGCTGCTTCTTCTACTCACATAGTATTCTAACTAAGCCAGTAACAGGAGTATTTACGTTTACACAAACGGGACTTCCAAAATGTTTTTTTAATAATGAGCAGCATCTCCTACCCTGGGATGTAAATAATATAATATGTGGTCTGGGCTGACAGATGAACACAATTTATTAATTTACTCAAGTTCTATTAAAGGTGGACTCGTCCTTCATTATGAGGATAAAAAGTGAATTTAATATGTGATCTGTCACATATTAAAAAGGCTTTATTTGCAGACTAACTTATATAGTTTACACATGGAGATAATGAAGTTGTCAGCTCAGGCGAATGAAACTGCGAGCAACAGACACCAATGTGTGTGCAGAGCGCTCTGTGATTTACGCACACTGTACAGTTCTTACTTTCATTTTTAGTCCAGCTTCAATTCACCTTTTCTGCAAAAAGTGTCTGCACAGGGGTTAAAATAAAAAAAAAGAAAATGTGCCTTTATGCCCAAACATTTATCCTTTCAAAAACGTTTAATATAGCCAGTTTAGAGTTAGTTATTATAAAGAGAAACAATCAAAAACAATGTCATCAGTTTCTGTCATGATCAGGTCGTCTCTATGGCTACGAAGGAAAGACCCAAATAGCCGAGTTTCTGTTGGTGAATGAAATAAACCAAGCAAGCTTGCAATATTACAGGCTGTGTCTGACATCACTCCAGATTTAGCTTAGAATTAGCTTCATCATTTTGCCCTTTTTAAACATGAATGAAGAGATACAACTTGCTGATAAAAATCTCACCCCACACCCATAAACACAAAGTCTTAGTCCACATGAAGCCACAGTCTCTGGTGTTAGTGGCCTTTGCAGTCAAGGAGAAGATAACTTTTGCCATGATTCATCCATGTTACATTATTTTGCCACCATCAGAATTTTAGAGCAATGATAGAAATAAACGTGACACTGCCAATTTCTTTTGTTTGTTTGTTTTTGTTTTATTTTAAGCCTCTTTAGGGAAACCGAGTAGTGGAACTGAAGTCGTATACTCGTCCCAATCAACAGCTTTTAGTTTAATTAGGGCCCTTTTTCTGTGGATGACATTTTCTTTTTGCAACATCAAGAAGAGGCTTAATCACAAATACAGCGTGTTGAACAAAGCCAGGAGAGACTAGTTAATGAGATACAGACATGTACAGATGAAAGGAAGGACAGAGAAATCCAGATGGTGATTTTTCTTTAGATGACCGGCTCAGTCTGGAAAAGCAAATACTTCAAATCGAAGAGCTCAAATGACCTACACAGTGGGAAAACTCATTGTGATCGATGAGCAGCCATATAAGAGGCACGCTACACTAAAACTACCAAACGTCACACTTTAGAGTCTTTCCAAACAATTATGAAAGCACTGAAATAATATGAAGTCCGCAACTGAAGTTAAGTAGTTAAAAGTCCATACCATAAGAATATGGACAAGTTTGAGTTTGCACACCACATTTAACGTTTAACCGTAATGGCCACACATGCTCAGTCATTAGCCACATATAAGCCTTTTTTGTGTATATCTAACTGCTCTGACACATTAGGGATGGAGCTGTCTTATGGTTATCCAAGCTCCTGATCATCGATGTTTCTGATGGATTAAGAGAATGTAGAATAAATATATCAATATTTAAAAATTTACACTGATGTAGCCCCTAATCTATCCATTTACACGTGACAGTAATCATTTCAGGTGCAGTCAATAACTAATCAAAGCCACTTGTGATCAACATCTCACAAGCTGAGAGAGATACATGTACATCTACACGCCATATGCCATTCTGATTGACCGCTGCTTTTTCCTCTTGACTCTGCGAGGCTATTGCTGGGTTTTAAAGCAGATACTTGGCAGCGATAAATCCCTCAACTCCGCTCTTCAGCAAGGCTATGAATTTTGATGTGTCTTTGTGTGTGGCAGACAGAAGAGCAGAGTGGAGAGCGAAAAAGCGTGGGGTTAGAGTGATTAACCAGTGCGTTGATGGGGATTTAGTGAGGATCGTGGTTAGTGATGGGTGGCCTATCTCTCTGTACGCTCTGACTAACCACTGATCCCCAAGAGGGTTCAGCTCAGCTCAGCTCAGCTCAGCAGCCCAAAGCATTTTCATTAAGGATGGATTGAGTCTATCTCAACATTCCCCCAACACACACCTTCAGAAACACTTCATCAAATGTAGTGTTTTGCTTAGTGATTAGCCTCTCCCAGGCTATGAGAGAGTGAGACTGATTCCTCTGTTTAAAAACCCCTTCAGTCAAACCTGCCCTACTCTAATATACCCTTAATGAAGTAGGCCTTTTCTACTACGAGGACACAAATACTAGATTGCTTTTCAAATGGAAGCGAAAGAGCAAGGGATGGGATTGTCGGATAGATGGAAGAGGGGACGGTGTAATTGTGCACATATGCTACTGTGTAATGAAACCGTGAAAAGCAGCTTGTTTTGGCCTGTCATCTCGGATGTTTGTGACAAAACAGGACAAACACAGAACAGATCAAATAGCTTCTGCTTTCGTGCAACATCTTTGCACATATCCAGCTTCTCCAAAGCCATTTTAACCACAGCACAGTTGGCAGGCTAAATCAAGCTCACCCAGAATAAAACAAAATACAGTGGAAATGAATACTATTCTGCCCTCATGCTGTTTAGAGCACAGTGGTACAGTACTGTGTGTGAACACCAGAGAGACATCAGCCATATTGTGCTGGCTTAGGAGAGGAGATCAGCTGGGAAACAGGCAAAATGCCAAGCTTCTCTTTAGATTTTTTTCTACATCTCTGTTTATTTCACACTCTCTCATTCCCTTTCTTTTATCCCCCCAAATCACATTCGCTTATTTTTCTCTTTCTTCCCGCACAGCCTTTTTTCGTCCAACTTTCTCTTGTGTTCCACGCTGCTTTTTAAGACCATGTCCTTCATTTTGTGGCCCTGCTATCATCTTTTTCACCCTCCCTCTGTGTGTGCCTGGTGATCTGAACCCCCAGAACATCTTGCTGTGTCCTCACAGTCTAATAAGGCTGTAATCCACACAAGCTGTCCGTTGATACAAGCATCCTTAAAAGGACAAAAGCTGAAAAACAAGGGGGAAAGTGGACAGCTAAAAATAAAGCCTCAGCTGTCGGGGTGAAAATTTGATGATGGTTTTGATAACTAATATCAGTGTCGCTATCAAGCCACATCCACGGTACATACATTAAATATCACCATCATCATCATCAATGACTATTTTTTTTAGAAAGAAATGTAATTTTACGGTTTATGGAAAGTAAGGCATAGATTATCGTCATGCCTTCTGCACACACTAATCATTTACTCAGTTACTCTTTGCACACTGTGTCTAACATGTTTTGTTCATGCTGATATTCCAATTGTTCAAGTTTCAAGAAATACTCAGTAAAAGTCTTGAGCCACTTTTTATTTCTTTATACTTTGGTAGGAAAATGTGAAATCTCTCGAGCAATATGTCAAAATGTGCAAAAATACAGTGTATAACAAAATGCACTCTCCTAATAAATCTTGTTTGAAATGTAATGCTCAGTAATAGTTCTACAGGCTTTGCCTTTTGTTCCGTTCTCTGTCAAGATGATCCCACGCTGCTTTGATAATTGTTGTGGTCTGGGCTCTGGGGAGGCCAATCCATGTTTGATAGTGTTCCACTATGCATTTTTCTTTTTCATCAAGGTTTGCTGTTACTGCATTGGCAGTGTGTTTGGGATCATTGTCATGCTGAAAAATAAAGCCGTTGCCAATCAGACGCTTTCCAGATGGTACTGCATGGTGGACAAGGAACGATCCCTAACACGACTGACTGAAATGCAGCTGCAAACCACGACAGAGCCCCTAGTGTGTTTTACAGATGGCTATAGAGACTCATTGTTTTATCTCTCTCTGACCTCCTCCAGACAGATTAACGATTATTTAAACCAAATTTAAAATTTGGATTCATCCCTATAAGACCTCTTGCCACTGAATATTCATCCAGTTCTTGGCATACCTCAGGGTTTTTGCTCTGTTTCCATTCCTTAAGAATGGCTTTTTAACAGCCACACATCCACCGAGACCATTTCTGATAAGGCTTCAGCATATGGATCAACTGTAGTGCCAGATACATCTCTCGTATAGATAGTTATTTTCAGGCTTACCGCGTTGTCTATTGACCTCCACTTGTCCAGGCCCAAAAGCCCGTTGGGAAACACCTTGTTAGTGTAAAGATACTGTTTATGCTCATCAAATTGTGATACTTTTGACATGTTTCATAAATTCAGCTAAACAAATGGGAACACATTACATGCTTTTCCCAACAGGCTGCTAGTAACAAAGTGCTTAAAAGCATAATTTCATATTGGTTATTTGCCCAGTTGTCCGTTATGTGTAGACACATCACTGGTTCATCCCTTAATTTGGGTGCCTTTTTGTGGTTGAATGATTTATAGGTCACTGTTGAGCGGTTTAACAAAAAAAACAAAAACAAAACATTTCTCTATAAATGGTCAAGTATAAGGACTGGACTGAAAACGAGCCAATGGCCAAAGAAAAACTGAGGAGACCTTAAGAGAACCTGGGGAACTATTGGTCAAGACCACTTTAAAGAATTATGATGAAGTCTGGCTTCTTGGAAACAAAATATAAAGAGAGGAAATAATTAGAGATGAAAATATTACTAGGTCTCCATTACCTCTATTATAGATGACTGAAATACAGGGGGGGACCGAGCTTTTGCTGTTGTGGCCCCCAAAATATGGAATAAACTGCCCCTCCATATTAGGTTGGCCCCAACACTTGAAATGTTTAAATCACTTTTAAAAACGCACTTTTTTTCAAAGGCTTTTTAGGAGTAGTACCAGAGTGAGTTTGTAGTCAGTTTTTAGTCAGCTGTTGCTCTTAATCTTTTTTATTTTGTTAATTTTATTCATTGTATATTTTATTGTCTATTTTACTCATGTTTTAATATTTAATATATATACCGATTTATTTTTATCATTTTAATTTATGTATTTATTTTAATGTTATTTATATTTATTTCTTTGTCTGCTTAGTGTATGGTTTTTAACTTTTATCTGTTTTATTATTGGAAAGCACTCTGGTCAACTTTGTTGTTTTAAAGTGCTATATAAATAAAGTTGGGTTGGATTGGATTGGTTTTACTGGCATTAAACCTAAAACTAAATGACGTATATTTAAAGTTGTGTCTCATGAGATCTCTATAGATATCATTCTACATAAGCGGACTGAATTATGTGTGCAACAGACCAGCAGCACGGCATCAGTGATCTCTGATTACCCTATGCATCCATCTATACAATGTATAAGTTTGTGGTAACCAGTTTTATCTAGCTTTCCCCAAATTAACAATGAACGCTAATCCAAATGTAAAAAATGTAGGCCAGGTGAATAAAGTTCCTGATTATATTAGTGTTTTAAATTTCCCCCAGCCCAGTAACAAAAGAGAAGTTATGAGAAATAAAGTATCTCCCTTGATAGAATTAATAATATCCTTCTCTGTTTGTGTTCCTTTGTCATGTTATCTTAAGCAAAGAAAACTCAAACCTGAAAAAAGCGACTCTTCCATGAAGCAGAAATGACATCAGTGATAAAGGACAGGCCGTCATTTGTAACATCAGTACCTCATATCACTTGCACAGCCCAAATTAAAAGGGATAAGAATATGAAGCTTCAAAGAAAAACACAAGTTTTTCAGAGTATATTAAAAATGTTCCTGTGAGACCCAAAAGAGTCCAAAAGGTTACTTACATCTCTGGCTTTGCCATGGAAGGCCTCTTGAGATGCTGCCTCCAAAGACCCAATAAAGAACATTGGATGGGTCTCTCCATATCTACAGGACGCACACACACACACGACTCTTATTTAAAACATTGTTACTATCCAGTTTTCTCAGGTTTCAAAGCCATTTTAAAACGAGCATAATAACAGCTCACCTCGAAGAAAATTCAGAAGTAAAGTGAATTAAGGCATCAGTTTCATTTTCGCTATTCTCTGGCACTGCAAAAGGGACAAAAATAATTATATGGTCAGGCTTTACATGCTGTATCTGGAGGTTAATACTACAGTGGCAGCTATAACTGAGTTCTACAAGTGGTTCACATTACGTACTCATAGGTGATTTCCTACAGCTCGAGGAGCCCACTCCAAACATCTCTGAATCGTCCACACCAAATTCTGATGCGTCTTCATAATCATCACCCTCACTGTCGCTGATCATATGGACATCCGCACACTGTAAATAAGAAGCATTTCATGAGCATGTCTGATGCTTGAAAGTTGCCCAGGGGATGAAATGCATAACTCAGAAGCGTGCAGTGGCATACGTAGGTCAATTTACCTCTTCTGTGGGTTCCTGGGCATTAGCTGGCGAGGACCTTCGACAAACACTCAGGTGATGGCAGGGATAGCTGATTCCAGAGAGTGCTAGTGTCATCTAAAAAAACAAAGGAAAAAGAACAAAAGAGTGAAGCCAACAATATAAGAATGACTGCCGACCGTGTGCGTTTACTCAACACAATATAATAATACCATCAAGTTTAAGTATGTGATGGTATCTACTGCTTATGACTTGCCTAAAACTGATGCCTAAACCAAAACAAGGCAAACTTCACCACTGATTCTGTAGTTGTGCCTTACATTTGTTTGCCTTTTTACCTAGGCAGAAGAAGCATAACCTGTATCATGACATACTTTGTATTTTCAAACAAAGGCTTGATCATCTCTCTAATGAGGCGTGACCACAATGAGGTTTCTGTACACCTGCAGGATCCATAAGTGCAGTAGTGGTCTATAGTAGAAGGTAACCTGACTAATTAGCTCCCAAATCCAAAACCAGGACTGGAAATGTCAGCATTCAGCAGGGACTCATTACAGCTGGCGTCTCCTGGCTCAGACCCCAAGGGATATCAGCAATAGAGACAAGGCTGTTGCAGAATGAAACTAAAGTTGTCTTGCTTTTAGATCTTAGATCTTCCAATCTGAATATACTGAGACTTAATAATAAAACAACATTATATTCAGTGGCACCTGAACTGAAAGCACACATGCAAATACTGTTCTGGTAGAGAGAACAACAGCACTGAGGCAGGGTAGGTAAGCTTGGTGTGATAAGAGCCAGAGGAGCTGCTCATCCCCTGCAGAGGTCCTCTTATCTGCTCCATTGTCGAGTGCTGAGACACACAAAGAGCAGCTGGACATGGCTGAATCAAGAGACGATTACACGCAACGCCAATTGAGTCTGAAAAGAGCTACACGGGCTGAATGGAGTTTTCCTCTCTGCGTCTCTCCTAAAATAAAAGTACTTCCTCGTGCTGGTGTCAGCTCTCTAGAGCAGGAGAGAGCAGTGTAACCAGTAGACCTTATCACAAACACGGACTTATAAGTGTATCTCTGTTTGCCTGGCACTGATAAGAACTGTGCCGTCACGTCACACTTAATTATCTTTTGACTGTTAGAAAGTAAGTGCGCTGCACACAAAAGAACCAAATATTTATACAAAATTATTTGCACAGTTGTGAACTAGTTGAGTCAGTGTAGGCGCTGCTGGGGTTGGGCAGTATTGCGATACTCATCCTGAGATTAGTTTGAACATTTTAATTGCTTTTTATGCTGCGGTTTTGTATTTTACGTAGACTCCACAGTGCTTCGCCATATAACAAATCAACAAAAGGGCTTTTTTGTTGGCATTTACACAAAATAACCAAATTATTTTCTACAACAAAGAACAAGGTAGAAATTATATTTGCATAGATACTGATCAAGAAATCATGAGAAGCTGTGTCCATATTCCCCAAATCTAACACAACTATACTCTTTGTCTCTTTGCAATCACATTTACAACATATACAGAAATAAAACGATAGTATTTATTTACATATTGGGTTTTTTTTCTCCTAAAAGAGCAAGTGAACTCAGTCTCACTCTTGGGAGCTGAAAAAACATTTATTGCACCATTTCAAATAGTTGACAGAGGATATACTAAAACTGGCTATAATATTGGCGTTTCAAATTCCCACCAGTCGAGCAACGATTGACTGAAGGGATATTTCACCGAGTATCTCCCCTGACAGTATGAGAAAGAATAACATCTTGATGAGTATTCCTCCTCAGTGTTGTCTTAAGCGCAGAAATCTGCTCCAAAAAGCAGTGGCTAGACTCTCAAGCAATATTGAAACAAAACAAACCAAGAATGACATCACCTCTAAAGGGACAAATCCACCGTGGAGCTATGTTTGCAAGAGCACATCATATAACACTAACTAAAAAGGCTAAATGTTTTGGGGCAAAAATATCTGACTGTCCTTTTCTTTGTGAATTTATGTTTTTTTGTCTACGGGGTCATGAACAGATGAATGTTCCCAGACAAAAGGAAAACCAAACAGCCAAGCACATACAGACAAGAGAAGAGACCGAATGTACTTCTTGCACATTACCAATTAGTAGCAAGTGTACTATTGTCAATAAAAAGCACACAAGTGTCACAGCAAGGACAGCTGATCCAGCCAACGTTCACATAAGGAACACCTACGAAGAACACTTAACTGAATTGCCTCGTCTGTGCTCAAGTAACTCAACTCTAACTTATTTACTTCTTTTATTTTATTAGATCAATCAGTCATTCTAATCAGAAACCAGAACATCACAAAAGAATTTACTGAAAAAGTGGGAAAAAAATTAAGCGATGTAGAAACACAATTTGCTTTTTCAAAACCAGCAACGCACTTAATGAAAAGCTACGACCACTGAAGACATTATGGGTGCCAGGTCTGTGAGCTGAATTAACACTGACGTTATTGAGCTTAAGATGCACAGGATCTGAACTTTAAGGACGTGAAGGAATGGCCCCGTCTCTTCGCTGCCTATGAGTGGCAATCAAACGTGAGAATTTTAACACAGACTGGCGAGCAGATCCCCATAAACCCTTTACCCCCGCCACTCACAATGAGAGGGTTTTGTCTGAGCACCTAATAAGTGTATAAATAAAGTTGATCACTTCCCCTGTCAAAGACAGCCTGGAGGGTTTGGGCTGACATGGATGCAACCAGGGGAGGTGAAAAGGGGGGAAAAGGAGAAAAAAAGAGAGAGATGAGTGCCTCTCAGTCCTCTTCCTCACATTGACCCGATGGCTTCTCCCGATGTTGAGGTACACAAGTGCAGCTTGACGGCTCAGTGGTGAAACGTGGAAACAAGGTTGAAGCGCCGCAGGGCACAGGGTCTGAGGGGATGAGGTTAACCCCCAAAATGACCCTCTCCCACATCTCCACACAAAAGGAACTGGCTCCTCTTTTTTGGATTCTTTTAATTAACACTTTCATTGAGGCTCTAAGCATTCAGGCGCCGATACAGGGGAAGAATTTTCTCTTTCCCTCACCCCCCCTCCCCCCTCCTTTGCTTTCCCAGTCAAACTTTTTTTTTGTCCCTCTACTCTATCCTCCTTTTCCTCCCTTTCTCTCCCTTCATTCTTTCTGTGTTTCATTTTTTTTTCTTTTCCAGTGTAGGCAGTGTTTGGATTAGGTGTCTGGCTGTGAGTATGAGATAATTACCACTGACAGCTGCACTGAAGGCAACCAAAACCTCATCATACCACCTTACTCTACTATGTCATTTTTAGAGCAAGAGAAGAACAGAGAAAGAAAGAAGAGAGGAAGTTTAAAGGGAAAGGAGATAGAAGACTTAAACTCCACCTTTAAGATTTATTAAGATATTTAATAAATGACATTGTTTCCAGGCTGAGATGCAATAGGAAGGTATACAGTGTGACCAAGCTCAGGAAAAAAGGATCCTATTCTTCAAATAAAAGGTTCAGTGAGATGGGAGCGTAACACCAAGAAATAAAAAGAAAACAGATACAGACAGACTAAGTCAGCACTGAATTTCACCTGAAGGAGGCCAATTTCATGAGGAAGGGGGGGTGGCTCTGCCTGACTTTACTGCTGAGCCCTGATGCTATGGAAACCACAAGCTGTCCCCCGGCCCGTCAATAACTGGTTTCATAGGCCCCAATCAGGTAGACGAAGATTCCAGTAATGCCAGCTGGGAAATGGAGGGAGGTGCTGCCCTACAAGCCACGGCACCTCAGAGGCTCTGTGGCATTAATACATTAGCAAACACCATGAAACACTGCATAAATGTCAGCAATTACTGGCTAGAAGAAAGGGCGGGCGGTGGTGGAGGGGTGCAGAGATGGGGGGGACGTAATAAGGATGTCCCACTGGCTGTCAATCACTCCAACAGGTACGGGAGGAAGGACTGCCAATCAAAGCTGCTCCAATGAGATGAAGCCTGTCCAGAGACTCTCTGTGCTGAAATGCTAAGGGCAAAGTCTCAGAGAAGGCGAGGACAGAGGTTCAACCGTTATATTTGCAATAGCAAAGCAAGTTAATTTCCATCATCAGTATTATATTCAGAACAGCTTTGTCAATGCCACACAAGCGAGAAAAAAACTGAAAGGCAGTACGACCATAATATTTCCAAATGATGCCAGAGTAAGCGTTTTGCTCTACTTGGAGAAAATTATTTTTTATCAAATTTAAACTATAGCAAAGTCCAACATACTTTTTCTCTGACTGAGAACTTTTTCCAGTTCTGTCAAGACGTCTGTGATGCAGTAAACCCAAAGAAAATTCAAACAAATGCTAAAATAAACAGTCACAAAAACCATTTGTTTTGCCCACATGGATCTCTACTACTAGTAAATATTACAAACTGGATTCTAATGAATCTATAAGAACATTGTAATCATGGCACCCAAAACAATGTTCAAGAAACAAACATTTAAATTGCTCATCATGAACAGCTGCACATTTGTCAACCAAATGTGCTCTGGGTAAATGTCACACTGGGGACATTAAATTATTTATGGAATATTAAGAAGCGATACAGAAGACTGGGAAAATGTTTTATATGCTTTGAATAGCAATGTGTTCACATTAGCAGTCGTGTTTGATGGTGAATTTGAATTAGACTTAGGAATAAAATGTACAGCAGTTAAAGCAATGTGACTTTTACTACCTGATCTATCCATCTATCTATATATACATATATATATAGACAGACAGACAGAGATATTTATTTATTTATATATAGATATTTATTTATAGATATATTACTGCTACTATGTCCCATTTACTACTACATTTAATACTGAATTCCTTTATTCTAAGAACCCATAGCAAGAACAATAACAATAGACTGAATAAACTAATCTGCGATTCATTGCCATGAAACCATTATGCATCCTGATCCAATTTCCGATGACCATCAGACCTTGAATTTCAATGAAACGTGCTGAGTGAACAATATCAGGGGCTGACACATCACGTAACCACTAGTTTTCTGGAAAGGTGAGAATTTCTTTCTAACAAACCATCTCCTATACTCCAACAATACATGACATAATTACACTAACATTACACCAACTCAAATAACTTTCTCACAGCACAAGAATAACTGAGAGAAGAAACTGATATTCTGAGCAGTTGATCAGCTAGATGAACTATGATATATATATATATATATATATATATATATATATATATATATATATATATATATATATATATATATATATATATATATATATATATATATATATATAAAAACAAAAATGTGCTCTACATGACTATGAAAGCAACTATACAGCTAAAGCAAAGGCAATTTCCCCAACACTGTCACAGTCAGCGTGTGAACTCCTGCTAATCCAATTACAAATTTTCTGTATCAGTACTAAATATGTTATACCTTTTCTTAAACAATGTATAATTATTTTAGTACTTCAATCAACAGTTTATTTAAATAAAATAAAATTTGCAATATTTGGAAAAAAACAAACAAACAAAAGACAAAAAAACAAGTAAAAAGTACTAATAATTTGACCAAGAATTCAAATGAAAAATATACATTTTCAAAGCCACAGGAAATGTCTTTTCTAAAGACACAGTTCGGTTGGATCAGTATTGGGGTTCGATAGCTCAAGACACAGTGTGTACAACACGAAAGGCAAATTTGCAAATACACAAATGCAAATATGCACACACAAATATAACTGCACAGGTGAACGCATTGGTATCGCACAAGACAGAAGAGTTGAGTAGCAATCGATTCCACCGCAAGCAGGATAGTGCGTGGAGCTAAATGCAATCTTGGGTCTCTGACTGCCATCTTTATTGGCCCAAGCCCCGGGAGATGAGACTGGGCTAATGAGCTAGACACTAACACTGGCTCCCTACCCGACTGCTAGGCCAGCCAAGCCCTTGGCTTTCTCTGTTAATACCTTCAGACGTTTCAATAAGAGGGCTATAGCTAATGCAGAGGCCATTATTGCACTTCTGTCTCTTCTCTATACTTTTTAATATCGCTTCATCCAAGGAAACACAGACACTGCGGATGTGTGCTAGTCAAAGGCTGACCGGGCCTATGATAATCTATTTGCAATCCCTGGCCGTTATATATACAGCTGAGTGTGACAAGCTGAGGCCTGCTGAAAACCAGAATACGGAGAACAAAAGTGCAAATATAAAAAACACAATTATCAAGTGTTTTTCTTACATATCTCACATTTAAACTGAAATTAGTAGGTACAGTTTAGTGGTTTGGAATTGACAAATGAGTGTGCATGGCTAGATGGTAGTAGTTAGGTCAATAGTGCATGAAATGCACTGATTACACTTTAAAATGTTCAGAGCCCGTCTAAGTATTTTCAAATGATTAATTGTTATGGAACATACCACGTGAGGAATCCTTACTGTGATGATTCCTGCATGTCATTTCCCTCTGCTCTTTCCCTATATTTCCCAACTTCTATCAATTTACCCAAGAAAATAATAATCTAATTTTAATAGATGTAAAACAGTGATTCCTTTATTTGTGGTCGGCTCAATATACAGTACATAGACAAATGTACATTTCCAGTAAGTTGTGAATTATTTGAAAGTTTGCTGGTATAAATTTGAAAACAAAGGCATAATTTCCCTCAAAACACTGATATGTTGCTTCTGTATTATTTTCAATGAGTTTTACAGTTTTAATTATTTATAAATTACTGCACTGTGTTTTTATTTACATTTTACAAAATGCCCTCCTTCCTTTTTTTAAAAAAACTTTGATTTTGGAAAATGTCAGCACTCTTCCTATTAGTGCATAATGTGGCTCCGACTCTGAAAAGTAAATAATTTGGTGGAATAATACCGAACATTTCCACTCAAGACTGAGGTCAGTCATTGCACCACATGTCCACAATGTGCTTTCAGATTTGCAGTAAGATTTGTATTTCCTTTGCAATCCCGGGCTGTTTACTGATCGCATAATTTCAAGTCTCCAAAGATAATGCTAACAATGGAAAATCTGCATTGTAGCCCTATGGTTTGTTTGGTGGTTACTGGATTTACAATTGGCTGCTCTGAGCTGTCATGGAACAGAATACAGCAAACAGTCTTGGGTAGTGTAAAACCGTAACCTTTTATCCTTTTTATGTAGGTTAATGGGTGTGTTGTATTTGCTTCCACTGTGAGTACTAAAAGCTTTACTTTGAGTCCAAAAAACAGTTCAGTCATTGTGTATCCACTTTGAGTAATATGACTAATAGGTAACAAATGTAACAGACTCTTCCCACATAACACTGCACAAAGTAACAAGTTTATCCATATGAATCACAAGTATGTATCGCTTTTACAGTTAATTCTTGCACAAGACACATATTATAATGCATGGAGAAAAAAAAACAATACACCAAACCAAACAATTACAAAGACCAAAATTAAAATTGTTAGCTGGAAGAATGTGTGCACAACAGATTCGCAATGTAGGCATGAAAACATCCCAAACAATTAGCATGGGAACACATATGCTGCCAAAGAAGGGGTGAGGCAAAAGGGGTCAGAGGTTCTTCGAGGTTCTGTATGAGGGCCGCCTCTGATCAGCTTGACTGTGTGTAGGGTGAATGGTTGGGAAGGGCAACCCTGAGACAAGAGAGGTCAGCGGGACCGAATGATGTGAGCTTTAATGTCCACAGACAGAGGACACAGAATGGGAACCATCTTTGACGTCTTAATTACCTTTAACAGCTTACTCTCATACTTCTGACAGCTGTTTTGGCGCAGATTAGAGATTGGAACAATTTTCTGTGCCTCGGGTACTCTAGCAAAACCAATGGACAGAAACTGGAAGGGTGTTTATTCTTTTTTTTTCTGAAAAGCACATAGATTTTGAACCATGTGACAGATTTGCAAAAGCGCAGTACGAGTGGATTTCTTGGAAAAAAAATAAATATATTTTAACATTTTTTTGCTTGCCTAGATTGACCTTAGACCAATCCTCAGAAAAATCATAAGGACTTTTGTTTATTTGACCATCACATCCAGCTGGAATCAACAGAAACGCCGCAAAATCATGAATCACATCTAAGCAATGTCTTGCTGTATCAAAATCAAACTTATTTCATGGACCAATGACACCATTTTGAGAAACCACAGACAATTTTAGGGCACTTGGGTAATGCATGTGTCAGCTTGCTGTTGCCTAATTTATGCCACTGTCATGAAGGACTTCCTCCCAAGATTTAAAATATGTTTTAAGACCAATTTGTGAGACTATGTCTCAAGTAATAGACTCATCTGCTGAAACCCAACTTAGGTTCCAGTCAGTCAAAAATGAGAACACTCTGGATTATTTAACTAAAAAAAACAAAACAAATAAACAGAAAAAAATGGCCACTGGGGAGCACTGCAATAAGCAAAAATGTATTTTTCACTATCACTGCTTACATGCTTGTATCACCATTGCATACCTTTACTGATTCAAACACCCACAGAAAATGTTCCCTGATGAATAGTTTGGCTGACTTCTTGCATTCCTGTGTGTGTGTGTGTGTGTGTGTGTGTGTGTGTGTGTGTGTGTGTGTGTGTGTGTGTCTGTCTTACAGAATCATCAGACGCTGATGCAGGCCATCCCTCCCACTGCTGATGCCGGACTGGGATGTTGGTCAAGTCTGAAATGTTTCTTTTCACCTGCAAACAGAGGAAATGATTGTATTTTATTCAATATTACTGTATACTCGCAATACACAAAACTCATGTAACATCCGTAATGACAACAGCATGCACTGCCTCTCTGACTCTACCCAAAGAGCTTTGATATTTCTCTTTATATTCTAGCCAGCAAGGGGGGGGGGGGTCAGTTTTAGCGTCAATATGATTGCCTCATTACATTGCATACAACGCTGTAAATTTTAGGAGCCATCCTCCACTCGGAAGAACAGAAGAGGCAGAGAATAAAGGGCTTCACAAGTCAAAGGAGAGAGAAGGACAGAAAAGAGACAGCCAGTGTTATCAGCATTCTTCAGATGCCACTGCTAATTCCCAGCGACAACAGCCCCACGCTCTGAAATGAACAGTATTTCTCTTCTCCCATTCATGTGCGGACGCTGTATCTGCATCACTTAATAACACTCCTTGCCTTTAAACAGTTAGCAGCCAGCAAGCGCCTGTCCCGTCAAGCGTTGCGTTACACCGGCTGCTGGGTTGTTGGTTTAAAGCCCTAACGCCAGCCTGATGTGCGCCAGTCAACCCTGATCAAAGCCCCGTCGGTGTCTGAACGCTGGCGGCCGTGAATTCTAGTGCGTTTGTTCTGCAGGATTCTGCCGTTCAGGCCCGCAGGGCTGAACACTGATGCTGAGAAAACTATCTATTGTGGAACTAAGATCCCTCCACACACACTGGGCAAATCCTGTCTTTGTAACAAGCACTGAGAAGAGATGGATCCTTGAGCATATTCAGGGCTGCTGGTCATGGAGGTGGAAACTTAAAGAACGCTACAAACACAAAGTCAAAGCCAATCTCGGGGAAAGCAGGAAAGCCTGTGCAGCACACTGAACTGTAAAGATTATGAAGGTAGACAATGCTCGGCTGCTTGTCACATAATACTACTTATTACCGCACTTTGCATTTATATGTAGTTTAAAAACTGTCTGGGAGCACAATCAGAATGACTCTTGTTATCTTTTATAAAAGAAATGCTCAAAAAAATTAAATAAAACAAAGTAAGGAACACTTTTGTCCCAAATATTAAAGTTGAAAATCTTTACTGGCATAAATGAGGTAAAAAAACAACAAAAACAAAACAACAAAAAAACTGTGGAAACACAAATCATCAACCCTCTTAAAATAAAAGCAAAAATCAAAGCTAAAATAGTTTTTGAGCAGAATTTTTTTTTCCTATACATTATCAGTCACAAACAGAAATTTTATTTCACTGTGGATGGGCAAAGCACAGCAAAGCAATTCAGAGTACAAACATGGAGGGAGAAGAATAAAAGAACAATAATAAATGAGTGGCACAGTCCATCCTTTGCCTTTCCGTCGTAAATCCCACACCACACGGCTCGGTGCCTATCCTTATGAAGAGAGGCTATGATCAGGACAGCAGGCTGGGGTCAAAGCGGGTGGCCAGTGTTATTACAGAGTGTAATATCTATGTTTGACCAGCCAGACTACAGGGATTTGACTGACCGGCTGGCCGGCCGATGAATAGAGGGGAAAAGGGAGGAAAGGAGAGGCATAAACACTAGTAATGAAGAGACTGCAGTCAGAGGTTAAAGCAGCATCAGAGAAACAACAAACTTACGCCCACCACAGAGAGAGTGAAGGTGAGAGGTGGAGGAGGAGAGTGGAGACAGACAGTGAAAGACACCTGGCAAAGGACAATCTGATCTCACCACCAAAAAAACAACAACAAAAAGTCCCCAAAACCCACCCACATCTACACAGCAAGCGTGTCCACCTGAAACTGCACTGTCAAAATCTGAAGGGAGTCACTCAATCTTTTCCTGACATATGAAATATTGTGAGAAACGCTGAAAGAAAACAAATTATTAATAAAATTAAGGACAGATAAGAACCCAAGACTAGCTTGACAGAATGCCTGGCCTTAACCCAGCTAGCTGAATTTCTTGTTGCAGCCCTCGGTTACAGAGCATTGTTACTGAGGGCTGCAATCCAATCACACATGGAGCAATACTGTCTAATGCTGCCCCCTGTCTACCACAACAGCCATCTGACTGATAAGTGAGACTGAAACAAACTAAAACAATTACGTTTAATAGTTGCCTCTCAGCAACACTTCCATAGCAAATTCCTACTTACAAATAATTCAGACTTGTTTGTCTCTAAACAAGGGGCCTACATTTGGAACGTCATTGCATGGGGTATTAAGCAAAACATGGCATTGGTGGTCGAACGATTCGGCGGCTTGTGAAAGGTATTGATCAACCTGACTTCTACACAGAGAAGATGAAATGTAAAGAAAATGCCTTTAAGGGAGCATAAAGGGATTTATATCAAAGTCTAACACAGTGCTGCAAATTGTGTGCGGCTGTTCATGTTGAGATGAGGCAAGGGTGTATGAGCCAGTTATACACAACATTAGCTAAACTGGCAGTGGTGCTGAGCTGCTGGGCAATATGCCTCACGGCAAAATTAATGATCCAATCATTGTAAATGCCAATTGCCTGTAATCCTTGCCTGGAAGCAAATCAAAGAAAAGGAAAGGTTTCCGTTAAACAGTCACAAGCTCCCTCTCTCTTTCTTCATCTCCCCTAAGCACCAGATGCCTTTCTTTCATTCCTTTTTCGATCCAACCCTCCTTTTCTCAGCTCTCTAGCCCCTGTCTGCATTCGGTTCCTATATGTCGCCCAGCTGCGGAGCAAAGATGGGGCCCATCCACAAGTCCTGGGGTGGGTGGGGTGGGGGGGCAGCAGACAAGGGAAATCCCCAGGACAACTGGTCTGGTCACGGACAACTCAGGACCCGGCAGCCATGCCTATTCTACCCTCTACTTCCCTGGCAAACATTTGCTCTCCAGCTTAGCTCAGAAGCTAGCCAGCAACTTACCCCCACAGCATAGTCTGGTAATGCCAATCAGAGTCTACACCGCCTTGAGCTCTAGAGATGGAGAAGAAAGAAAGTGGAAAGGGGACACTGGGAGAGAGATGGAGAATGAAGGAATAGAAAGGGAGGGGTAAGGGCAGTTCCCTGAGAGCCACAAGGCAAAGCCACAGTCTTTGGCAAAGACAAACAAGAAGACAAGACTCCATCCTTATTGATATGCACAAGCAGGGACCATCGGTTAGTCTTCAGTAAAGACAAAAGGGAGAATGGGGAAAGAAAGGTGCTCTGTAGTGGTGTCCATATGTGAGATTGGACACAGTATACCAGAAAAGAGTGTCAGTCGGGCTGAATATGTGTTGTTACCACTTTGTTGCGTCCCAAGATATTTCTGTTGACAGAACAGCATTTCTCTTCTTGCTGGTGTCTTTAATTATTCTTCTTATTGTATATTTTTTTTCAGTCTATTTCCTCATCTCTCCCACAGGCAAGCCATACTAAAGCAACTCCACTCCACAACTACTCTTTCACATTCACTCTGACTCCGAAAACGTTTCTGAGCCAGCCCTTACATGATGTATACACATGATATATTCAGGTTAAAGTTCTGGGTCTCATTTTCCCCGCAGGGGGCCTTGAGATGCCTAAAGACAAGCATTTGTAAGGAAAGGACCGCAACGTGGAGGCCTGTTTAAGCCCACATGGTCCCTTCTCTATCCCCCGTGGCCTCTTACAGCACCCCCACCAAGCCAACAGTCCTTTGCCTCCTTTCTGTGTCCACAGTTCCCCCCTCCCACACCACAGGGACCCCTCCCCAGTGTTTGTAATCCCAGCAGAAACACTTAAGGTTCACAGTGGGTGCTCATCAAAACCATCTGCCTGAGAAGAGAGTGAGAAAGAAAAAGGGGAGATGATGAAGGAGGAGAAAAAAATGAGAGCGCAAATGGAGAAGAGAGAGAAGTCCAGGGAGGCGAGCTGCCTCCAGTTCAGATGCCGGTTATACTAATCTGTTCAATTAACACCATTACAGGCCCTGCGTGCAGCCTGATTATTATTAGTGTAATCTTGAACTGCAACGAGGACCTAGGCCAGAACAGCAGTGGTTGCAGAGAACAAGGAAGAATAAACACCTTTCACTGTTGCTTTTGAGAAAACAGTTGGTCTGGATGTAAAACACAGAAAGCATTCAGCACATCTAAACTGACAAACAACTAGTCAAAGGCATGTAAAGAATCCACAGACATTAAACATCCTGATACACCGAGTTCAAATCGTTTAAATTGAGTTTAAATTACCTAAACTTTCAAGGAGGTACTGTAAGACAGAGTTGGAGTTCTTACTTCTAGCAGCTGGCTAGCAAACACTGACTAATAAATGTTTCCTGCTCAGGTCTCTCCCTGCAGGAGCAGAGCAGGACAGCACAGGGCAGCTGTGTATGGCTATATCCACTCTAATATGTTTTCATATTAAACAGAGTTTCTGCACCATTAATAAACAAACTGAAGCAATATCTGTCCATTCACCTAAAAATGCATTCTACATGCCCACTGACGTACACCTGGACAGTCTCTTGTAGAAAGTTGTAGCTTAATAAAATAAAAATAATAAAATAAAAAACAGTTTAGCTGTAGAACAGCTGAGAGCATAAACACCAGGCTCAGCAACACCTGTAATTTGTTTTCCTCGTTGAATTAACCACTGGTTGCCAAGACCAATGCCTTTGTTTTCTCCCAGAAAAGGGTCATGTGATGGGGTGTGATGACTCACGGAAGGACAGATAGTGACTGATGAGATTCAATCAGTCAGCAGTTGGATGTTGGTGCCTGCATGATCAATTCCGAGTCTTCTTTATAACTCGTCCTTACTAAAACTAAATCTTAGCTTAGTAGAGTTTTCAAAATACTTGACTTCAGGGGACCTAAAAGGACACAGTAGTGTGGTCAGATATATGCTTTAGTGTTGACAACACTGGGATGTGTACCACACAGTAATTAACACATAATGCACCAGCGCAAGCATAAATTTCGTCAGCCACTTTCATAGGTTACGTCGTAAGCTCTCTAAGATTGCCCGTGGCCTGAAGTCTAAATCTGGCCTTGCTGTGAATGCAGCCTAAAAGACATGTTTCTATATGCAGGCAAGTTCAGATTTCAACACAAGTAGGACCTAAAAACCGATACAGCAAGACACACTTACTCGTCTTCGCATTCAAGCAAGCATATACTTACATTCTCATGTTCCTTAACATCTAATCAATTTGCAGCTGTGATAGCAATACCAACGGATAAAGACATGCACTGGACTCACACTGGGTCCTAGATGAGTAACTATAAATATTTCATAGGCTGCAAAGGCTACTGTTTAGTTTCAGATGGAGTAAGCGAACACACTGTCTTTTTCCACTGCACCCACATGCCTAGATCAAACAATGTTCAGTCATTTAAACGGCTTTCTAGACTGCTGACACTGCAGCGAGAGAGAGAGAAAGGGAGGAAGGCGCAGAGATGGGGGAGTCCAGAAAAAACGAGGGGGCTGTACCAGAGCGCAGCTGTGAGAGTAATTATGTGCTCTGAAATGTGATCATTTGTGATGAATAATGAATCGATGGCTGAGATAGACTAGCAATGTTTGGCAAATGGAATGAAAGTTGTATTATGAGAAGCCAGAATAAGGCACAATAATATTATGCGAGTGCATGATGTGGGTGCATTACAGAGACATTGTGCGTATGTGTGCATAGAAAGTGACACTGTGATATCTAATGTGGTGTGTGTGTCCATACCTCCTGTATGGTTCTGGAGCCGGGAAAGTTGAGGTTGTAGTCCCTCTGAGCCTCACGGTGGCTAATGACCAGCAGGAAGTTTTGGTTTAATGAATCCTGAAGAGCACTAAACGAGAAGAGGGAACATTGTAAACGGTAAGAAATAGGGATAAATTCTATAAAGGAAATGAAAACACAGATTGATGCAGAGAGAAAACACCTAAACAAGGTGACAGAATAATGACACAAGAGAAAGAAGAGGGCAAAGACAAACATACATAATTGCTAACAGTGACTCGAGTTGAGTAAAGGGCAAGCTGAAACTTGTCAACTAGTGGTAGCCTGCTGGCCTGTGGGGAGGTGGGTGCTTCCTCAGGGGGTAAGTCGTTCTCTTTTCTGGTTATGTCTTAACAAGCCTGTCCAGAACTATGTTCAGCACAGCAGGCTCCAACAGCTATGACCACCTGCACATTAACAGCAGGGAGTCGATCAATCTGCCTTAACGCTAACAAAACTGGAGAAAAGGCCTACAGTACTTTCAGAACAAAAAAATTAATATAAATAAAAAGCAACATTTTGCTGTGGCATATCCTGAACTAGCTGAACATAGTCAAAAATCTGAAATAGCCTAAACCTAGTGCAGTTACAGTTACAATAACTGTATCTAGAAACCTGTTAATGTTGTTGTAGGCAGGTCATAAAGGATGTATTGACTGACTATGCTATAGTTATCTCCATTTGCATTCCCTTCAGCATGAAATTTTTTTCACCGACCTTAAAAGTGAAAAATAACAATAATACAAAGCTGAAACTGAATGTGAAAAAGTTTCAGAGTAATGTCTTGATGCATTCTCAATCATCCAGGAAAGTAAATCTCCAAAAAGTTGATTCTGTTCATCTGGATGTAGCGTTTTGTGGGAGAAACGTTTCGTCACTCATCCAAGTGACTTCTTCACCTGACCTCCCAGCCCATTGTTCCTTCAGTGGGCTGGTTTCAGTCATTATGCAAATGTACTGTTTATAGATTGGGGAAACCTGCAGTCAGCTGAGACTGAAGAAGTCACTTGGATGAGTGACGAAACGTTTCTCCCACAAAGCGCTACGTCCAGATGAACAGAATCAACTTTTTGGAGAGTTTCAGAGTAATTCTTCAAATAAGTCCAGCAGACATTTACCAAGAAACTTTCATATTAATCTGTGAAAGCGGTATTTACAGACAACCGCTGCTCTAAGATGTTGCCTCTGGACCGACACCCGTAGCTCACTGACTAACTTACAGCAGTGTCAGAGAAGAAGAGGTGGGGGAATCAACTTTTGGAAGCTTAATTTACAATAAGCTGTGAGGTTAAGTAGCGTTTTGAGCAAACGCTGGGTCTGTGAGGCTGAATAGCAATGGGAGGCTTAAAGGCCGAAACAGGCACTTAATCAGGGCTCAGAACCCAAGGAGAGGAGGAAGAGTTGAGAGAAAGAGAGGGATGGGGGAATTAATATGTAGCGCACACATTAATTATGCAATCACACCCTTAATCTGCGCAGATCTGGACGAGCTTATGTTAACAGAAGCTCAAATTTACTGTAATGACAGCATATTTACATTGACTAAAACTACGAAATCAATATGTAAATGTAATGTTTGTTGTAGCTAACTGGAGAAGATTGGAAATGTGTGAAGTGGGAAGGATGGATGCATATGTAATAGGCCCGAGCAGACGGATGAGAGTGATGTGTGTGCGTGTGTGTGAGAGAGAGGAGAGATGGAAGGGGTAGGGACATATAAATAAGGATCTAGCTAATATCACGATTATGTTTGGACACAGTCCCGAGCTGCTGCTGGCAGGCGGCTAGACTCCTAAATAGGCAGAGATAGAGGGTAAACTGAGTGGAAGTGTTACTCTGTCCTTCCAAGCAAAGAAGGAACATCTTATCAGTCATTTATGGCAGGCCGATGAGCCATTTGGTGTGTGCGTGGGTGGAGGTTCTGTTTGAGATTTACTTTGAAAAATCTATCACTCATCATGCTCTATAGTACAAATATAGCTACTTAAAATATCAAATGCATTCAGAGCGGAAACAAACTGCCATTCATGATGAGTCATCTCCTTGTCATTTCCCATCTGTCTAAGGAAGGCCTGCTGGTCCACATATAAACAGAACAACCATGTTTCAAATCTAACCCTTTGTCTGGACCGCTTTCACCACCTGTGTTTTCAAAGCGGCTGTCTTCTCAGGGAAGCAGGCCCTTCAAGCAGTGCAGGGTTGAAATGTGGATGTCGCAGTGTTTGCTTCTGCCTTCAGAGGTCCCTTTCTCACTCAACACACACACACACTCGTTGACATCTAGGTCGGCCTGGAACATCTCCGGAGGCACTTGACATGGCATAAGGGTGCCGTGAGGAAAATGTCATTTAACTTTATGGACAGCAAAAATGGAGCGTTCTGCAGGGGGAGAAGAGCAGGCTAAACAGATTGGTTTCATTCTGAGGTAAGCCCGTCGCCTAAGCTGCGAGTCCCCGCGGCACAGAGCAGACTCTAGACCTTATTAAACTAGCACTGCCAGACACAGAGACGCACACGCACGCACACATGCACACAATGTGCCTACAAAACACCAATACCCATACACGCATACGCTGTCCCATAAACATTCACCAAAACTGCTCACTGGTATTTACCAACTAACCATAACGCGTGTTTCAGCTGCTGCTTTAAATGCTTGAAATGCTTGAAAAACACACTAACCAGCAGAATACATGCCAGCTCATCTTATGCCCCTAACAGGTACAAAGGAGATTCTGAGGCGCACACGAGGGTCTGCTTACCTCCTCCATATTTTGCATCCACAACAAAGCAGAAAAATGTGAAACCATTCAGGTTCTGCTCTATTTTGATCTGCCATTGTTTCCAAAAGGTTATTAGTGTGCTTCTCGCACAATCCTTCGCATCACTGCTTTAGCTGACCAGTTAGCTATCTCCCTGAAGTATCTGTGCATCTGCGACTGGACAGCTGACACGCGGAGGTGAAGCGTAAGCCGACAGGCAAAGCTCAATAAAACAAGAATACATAAAAAACTCATGAATCGCTTTTTTAATTTCAAACTTCTTTCCAGAGTTCAAATTAAAATAACCTTTCCTCGGCAAACACGTGCCTGCTCAGAGCTGGAGCAGAGAATAAACAATAAAGGAAACAGGCTCCATTGAAATATTCATCAGCCCTTCATCATTTATGCAAGAGATTAGCTCCTCCTTAACACCATCTTGTATTCACATGCGGTCATCAACATGGCCACAGAAAAACTTCAGACCATTACTAACTGCACATCACTTCACTAACTAAATAACTATCTAAATGAATTGGTTCTCAAAGGAATACCTTCCGAAGCCTCGAGATTTATTTCTAATCAAACAAGACAACCAAAAGGAGTTTGCTCAGCGGGATCATAATGACAGTGCAGCACTATTTAATCAGTCGGTTTTGGTGGAGGTCTGTGTACAGCATGAGCCAAGCTCTACAAAGTAATTGCTTTGGATATTACCATTTACGGGAGATTTGAATTTTTACTATGAGCACTGAGAAATTACATTTGGGTGGATAACTGTCTTTTCAGATTAAAAAAAAAAAAAAATACAAACTAGCAAATATAGTTCGGGAGACAGTGAGAGGTTCATTACTCTCATTCAAAATGTGTGTTTCAAGCCATTTTATTTAGATGGTAGTGGTTCCTTTTTGCTTTTTGTTTGGAAAAAATCATTAGCAGCTAGAAGAAAACTTTCACTAAGAGATGTTTTTCCCTGCTTTCATAACTATACTATTAACCCTTGTGTTGTCCTTGGGTCATTTTTGTCCTCTACAGAAATCTTTTGCTATCAAAAATATGTTTTTTATTCATCAAATGGTCTGAAAATAACAGAAGTTATTCATTACTATACTATGCATGATTGGAATAAGTTTTAAGTAATTTGATTTATTTATGGGGTTTTTATTGGATTTTATAACACCTGTGGTCCTCGTGGACAAAAATGACCCCAAAGTACAAAGTGTTGCAAAAGGCCGTATTTTCACAACATACTGCTTTCAAACATCTTTGATCTTGGATCACTGATGTGTGGGGTCAAGCACTGGTCATAACAACCACAACAACAACAACAACAGGCAACACAATGAGGAGGCAGGTGCTCTATATTCACTGAAATTTTATTTATACAGCGCCAAATCAAAACAACAGTCGCATCAAAGTGATTCGTATTGTAAGGTAGACCCTACAATAATACATACACAGAAAGTATGTTCACAAGCCTCCATTGCACTAGAGATTTGCATACTTTGATGAGCATACTTTTTTTTACCATGTTGTGCAAAGCAATGACCAGTAGGACAAAGCACACATTGTCCTCTAGTATAATGAGGAGGGAGAATCAATGTTCAGGAAGATCCAGGGTTAGAAGATACAGAAAATATTGTCAATATTTAGAGCACATGCTACCCTTTCTCTGAAAAAGCTCATCACCCACCTGCAGAAGTGGAAGAAGGCTATGAAGTGAAGAAAAGTGATGAAGAATCTGAACTATATTCAAGTAGGTTCTCAGGCATCCAGGACATGGTAGTCTGAGGAGCTTGGAAAGAAAGTGACTGGGCTTCTTGAAGTTTCTTGAGTTTTCAGAATGTGAAACTGAAATAGAAGATGTGTCAGAGGACTACACATCTTCCATTTCAATTATGATGAAGACAAAGAATCAAGCAGGAAAGAGGAGTCAGCTGAGACAGAGGAATATTTGCAGTAATGTGAGGAAACATTGATCTGGTCTTCTATCCTTCCCAGTGTCAGACGATGCATGACTCTCTCATGTGCCACAGAGAAAAATATTCTATCACAGTCCAAGCACATGTGCCAGGTCCCATACTCCTTCAGTTTCTTTTCTACTCGAGTACTGAAAGCATTACACACAGTGTATTCTGCTTGTATTCTGCTTTTTAACGTTCACATGCCGATGGATGCATCAGAGACCAAGTTGGGGTTCAGCAACTTGCCCAAGGACACCTTGGTAAGAACTCCAGACTAGAGCACACAGAGATTGAACCAACAACCATCCAATTAGCAGATGACCTGCTCTACAACTCAATGACAAACAAGGAGGGACAACGAGAGGGGAAGAAAAATGGATCAAATGCAGCTGTAGGCATATGTGGGTATGTTGATTCTTACTGCCGCGCATCCAGTAGAGTCGCTACGGCCAGTTTATGACATCCTGAGTCTGGTAGAGACGTTTTAAAGGTGACACAAGATTAATCATAGAAGCACAAAAGTGATATTATTTCTTGATAAAGACACAATAGATGATCATCGTTCATGACACAAACGTGCTACCATTTGAGGTGTATGGAACAAGTGGGTGTTTCTCCTGCTGTGATGTAAGATCCTGATACTGATGTGACTGTATGAGCACCAAGTCCCGTTCAGAGCACTCTGTCCCCTCCAACAGAACATCCCAAGTAAACCTATGAGATAAAAACATGGCATGTCATGCCAGGTCCAGCTGTACATGGAACATGCTAGTGAACGATGGCAAACCGTCTGGCCTGCAGTCAGGACACGCGAGTTGTCCCTAACATTGCAGGTTTCCAAAAGAAAACAATCACCTGTAACAACTTGTTTACTGTATATGACCCTTGCCTGCAACTGCAGAAAAGAAAGCTGTCCATGATGGGACCAGTACAGAGGAATAAACCTGAGCTTCCTCCTGCACTTGTGTCAAATATGGACACACATTTGTTCTCATGAAAGTTTGCCTTCACTCAGACCCATGGCCTGGTGTTCCTACCATGCCAAAATATAGAAAACTGTCAGGTAATGAGTTGGAATAAAGTTGAATAAAACCTTGAAACACAGAGATGGATGATATTTTATACTTATGGCTTTATAAACAGTCAAAGCAGACGGGGTCATTTTTGAGCCCAGAGGACAACAGATGTGATTATTTGCTGCCAGTAAAAATCTTGAAGTAGTTTAAAAACAGCTTTCTAAATTAACTTTGACATAAACCCATCTGTGATAATCTGTTAAAGCAACCGACTCTGGTTGTGAAACGATAATCACAATAACTGATGATTTGAGTTATTTTTTACCCGAAAACAAAGAAAAAATTCATTTTTATAAGGTTTTTATCAGAGTTAAATTTGAAATGGAATAAAAAAAATGTGTCAAAATGTTTGAATTAAGTTTTAATTAAAAGTGGGGAAAAAATCCACTTCATAGTAATTAAGTATCAATCAAACCAGATGGGGACATTTTTGACCCCTGAGGACCACAGGTGTGATTATGTGCTGCCATTTAAAAATTATAAATGCTTCAAAAAAAACTTTCTCACTAAAGTTCAATATACAGCACTCTGTAGTTAGTCAGATAGTCAAAATAATCTGAACATTTAAATATTTTATTTTCTTGTTTTATTTCCACTCGAAAACACAGTGTACTTTATGTAAACAAGGTCTGGTGGCCCTAAAATGTAAAATGTTGGGTAAATTATGTATTAATGTGTTGGTCTTAAGTAAAACTAAGGTGTAACACTGAATTGATTGTCAATTTATACTTTATACGTTAAGAAATACTCAAATTAAATGGGGACATTTTTGACCCCTGAGGACCACAGGTGTGATTATGTGCTGCCATTTAAAATTTATAAACACTTCAAAAAAAACTTTCTCACTAAAGTTCAACATACAGCACTCTGTAGTTAGTCAGATAGTCAAAATTATCTGAACATTTAAATATTTTATTTTCTCAATTTGTTTTTGCTCAAAAACAGGGTGTATTTTATGTAAACAAGGTCTGGTGGCCCTAAAATGTATAATGTTGGGTAAATTTTGCGTTAATGTGTTGGTCTTAAGTAAAACTAAGATGTAACACTGAATTGATTAACAATTTATACTTTATACTTTAAAAAACAGTCAAATGAAGTGGGGACATTTTTGACCCCTGAGGACCACAGGTGTGATTATGTGCTGCCATTTAAAAATTATAAATGGTTCAAAAAAAACTTTCTCACTAAAGTTCAACATACAGCACTCTGTAGTTAGTCAGATAGTCAAAATTATCGAAACAATTAAATATTTCATTTTCTTGTTTTATTTTCGCTTAAAAAACAGGGTGTATTTTTTGTAAACAAGGTCTGGTGGCCCTAAAATGTATAATGTTGGGTAAATTTTGTGTTAATGTGTTGGTCTTAAGTAAAACTAAGATGTAACACTGAATTGATTAACAATTTATACTTTATACTTTAAAAAACAGTCAAATGAAGTGGGGACATTTTTGACCCCTGAGGACCACAGGTGTATAGAAATCGGGAGGACATTATGAGGGTTAAGTTAAATTAAGGTTATTCATATATACCAGTCTTAAAATATTATCAGGCAACTTTACGTCTCTGCACGTTATACTCCTGTCATACCTGCTGTGTGTTATACTGGCTTCTCTGAAACCAACAAAAGCTAAAAATGAATATGTCTCAACAAGCAAAACAATCCTGGTAGAAAATGTGTCTGAAAAATGTACTTAAACTGTTTTTTCCCCCCTTTTTTCTTTGATACTGAATATCAATCATGCAAAATTACAGTGTTGAATATATAAACATTTTCAGTGCACGCCATATTGCAGTCTGTAATATGGAACATAGCTACCAACCAAATTAAAAGAAGCTCAAACTTCGATAAGACAGTCTGTATGACCGCTATTTTCTTCCTAGATGTCAAAAAGATATTGCCCGAGTGCCATGAACCACCCATTTTTACACTTTGTGGTCATCCTATTATATGCACCATGTAACCTAAAGAAATCCCATAAAACTGCTCTGCCATAAAGCCGACTTTGGGATATCTAAAATGTTTCTGTTGACACCACTGCGATGGTTTTAAATAAGATGTTTTAGCACTGAGGTTTAGCTGCAGTTATCTTCTGGCTTGTATTATATTCAAAGGTTTTTCAAATATTCTCATAAATGACAAGAACCACTTGTCAGTGCATTATTAGTGCACAACACCACTTTCACTCTAAATATACATACACAACAACATTATACACTCCACAAAAGGTTAAACGCAATAAAAATAGGTTTTATAGCAGAGCTCTTGTACTGAATTGTGGCAGACTACAAGTGCAACTAATAAAGAGGCAACTCCGTGTGCGGATTTTTGAAGCAAACACTGTTGCCGGATGCCTGTTTGAAAATGGCTTTAGTGTGTGCAACATCCATCCAAGTTGAGACAAACAAATAGATTACTTAGAGGGAAATGAGATACATAGTTTTTTTAATGTTACTAATTAGATTTTCCTCTATATTTGGATTAATTATGGTTAATTAGATAGTAATTACATGCTGGAAGGCTACATTTTATTAGAAACTTGCAGGACAGTAGGTAAAAAACAAATAAAAGTAAACCTTTGTCCTACTGTTAACCCGTAAAGTGCTGCACTCAGTTTTGCTTATTAGTAGTGAAACAGAAATCAGGCCATGGTTAAAGCTTCTCAAAGGCAGGGATACAATGTAATCAACAGTAAAAAATAATCATTAAGATATATATACACTATAAGAATTACACATTTCCTTCCATAGTGAAGTTTCAGATTTTATAAAGACACACGTCGTTTTTCATGATTTTCTCATGACAATCAACCTCTTTCTCATTTTCCCTCATATTGTAATGCTCATTTGATTCATCCTTAATTCCTCTAATTATGTTGCATGAGTAAAATGAGAAGACTGCCACTTTCATCAGTGAATCAAATGTTATAAGATATTTAAAACACAAATAACACAAGAACTGGTCATTTATGATCATTTGATACCAAATCAGTGCATTCATAAGACATGAATACTTTGAGATGGTATGACACTAATTCTTGCACTGAGATCTGTCTGCTACAACAAATCTGCAGACACTTCACATGAACTGTGTGTACTGTGTGTATATGGTGTGACCACAGTTTATTTTTACTACAAGCCAACAGCCTGTTTGGTCTCGCTACAGGGGACTGCTCCCTTCACATTCTGTGATTTGTCACCTATCCGCTCCCAGTATGCCAACACGGTCACCATACACACGCAGGCGCACGTTAACAGACAATTGCATGTGCATATACACAAGAGCCCACCCACTCCTTTCAGCCCCAACTGTCCGCCGCTAAAATAGCTGACACAGAATAACGAGCTCCTGACACCCAAAATGATATCGATAACACTTGGAGGAAAGGCAACGGTGCTGCTAAAAAGACACAGCAGTCAGTGTACGAGTGAGAAGATGAGGAGAGGCAGGGAAGAGAGAGAGCAACGGAGGGTCATTAACTGCCAACACCGTATAACTACCACTTAGCCTAACTAGCATGGAAAGCAGCAAACTGCCAAATTACTTCTTCCACACATATTCTGCTGACATGTGGATGCTTTCTCAGGGGAGAGCTACAGTACAATTTTTGTTTTTTTAATTCACAGCTGAAAAAAAGAAAAGATTTAAAAAAAAATTGGGGGTCAAGGTATGACACGCAAAAAAAAAACCAAACCTAAACAAAAACCCTCTTGATCTTCTAACAAACTAACTAATGCTCATTGCAGATACATGCCCCGTATTAGCCACAGAGCTTTTCTTTTTTGATAAAATAAAACATTTCAACAAAGTTAAGATGATTCATAGAGACACGGGAAACTCGGCTCACAAAATGTTATACTTCAAAATGTCCCAGACTACGTCACAACTTATTAGGATCCACAATTACATAATTATGCACTCAAGAAGACCTTACAGCTGCTTTTTTTTATCCAATGTTAAATTGATAAATGCTGATAACGGTACTGGTACTGGATCTGAAACTACACTGCTCAACCATTAATTTCAAAAATATTCTGAAGAACACATAAAACACTAACCACTGCTGGTAAATTTCCATTAAATCATTTCTTTCCCTTTTTGTTTTTAGCTCACAGACCATGTCCTCAGGGACATTAGCTTCAAAAAAGAAAACCAATTCCGTTATTAATCACAGAAGTGGCACTGTACATCCTCAATCATTCTGCCTGGATGTGTCTTCAAATTACAGTGCACACAAAATTACACGTCGGGGACAATGACAGACAGCAAATACTCATACAAACAAAGAACTCAAATACTGCAACCATACGAATAGTGCAAGGTAATATTGTAAAGACATATTCCCACAAACAAAAAATGTGTACCCTTCATATCTATCATTATCCGTCCAATCCCCTCAAAGTAAAAAATAAAAATGATCTTTGTCATCCTGTGATAACCAAGTAGAATAAAGCAGATATATTATTTCTTTGGATGATGTTACCTGATACTGATGAAAGACCAATCACATGCTCAGCTGCCAACTATGATTGTATTACTGCTATGACTTTATCCTGAGCTGCCTGACATTTCAGAGAAAAAGGTTGCTAATGCTGTCACGCATTCACTAAGACAACCCGAGAAACCTCTGGATGAAGAACACCGACTTCACAGGCTTTCCCAGAAAATCTCTATTGTTACTGCGTGTTAATGTGTGATCTTTCAAGCAAGGTATAAATAATAGATATGAAGTGTGGCTGTCATATACACAACTTCTGAAGAGAAAGATGCAAAGGAAAACCTTTGGCAAGCAACAATATCATAGCGAAGATGACAAAGAAGGATGACAAAATTATTATTTGCATAACACACAAAGAGTGTGGCACCAGACGTTCCTCTCATCTTCTCAAAATGTCACAAAGGATGTGAAATGCGAATGTGCACTGCCAGGTCAAACGTCTCCTAATAAAGCTATGAAAGCAGCATTGGCTCCCTCTCCTCTTTATAAGTGGAGATATAGCACCACCTGGTGTTTGAACTGTACTCATGCCACTTCCTATAACAATTTATAGTGTATAGGCAGCAGAATGACAAGAAAGGATTTATCCCCATAATAAGGATGGGAGTTAGAGAGTACCTGTTTTTGCTGGTGCTGGCAGTAGGGGCAATGTCGGGGGTCAGGACATACAGGCTGTTGTTCTTGGGCAGGTGTAAACTTCTCAGCACCATCTGAGTACACACACATAAACATACACAACTGTAAAAAGGTTCTGTGAATGAGTTATAGCTGTAGAGACAATATAAATTAGATTGGCTCCTAAATGTAACACCTGTCTGGTAATGTAAAACAATTAACAGAAGGAGCAGACTTGTGTTATATCACCTGTGCTTCTCATTTTTCTTAGTGTCTTAATGTGTTAATTCAACTCAATACAATTCAGCTTTATTTATACAGCACCAATTCACAACAACAGTCACCTCAAGGTGCTTTATAAAAATTAAAGCTTTTAACTCACACTATCAGACACATCTCCGCTCTTCCACCCTTTCAACTGCATTTTGGACACTGGAACACCAAGCTCTGTTTCAAGGATCTGTTTGATTTCTCCTATGGATTGGATTAGACAAAGAAAGGAAAATTGACCTTTTGTTTGCAAAAGTCAGTGTGAAAGCGTTAAATATGGACACGGTACATCTGTGCGAGTTTGTGGTGCTCACCAACTGTGCTGCCCTCCTCAACCACCAGCTCTACAGAGCGTTGCCGGTACTCGACCCTGAAGTTGAGCATCCGGGACTGACGCTCTACGATGTGTCGGGAAGAAGGGTTGATTGGGCAAAAAGCTGAAGCTGAGGACGATGGAGGTGAAGAAGACGAAGATGAAGAAGAGGGGGGAGGAACTGCGCTTCCCGCTGCTGCGTCAGCTGCTTCTGAGAGGCTAGGAGGTCCGTACATTGTGGCCTGACTCGCCTCACTGGAAAAGTTACTACAGGAAGACGGTCAGAAAAGAAATTCAAAATAAAACTAAAATGACTTCCTGGTGGTTGTATGCTGCTTCAAATTATTCAAGTTATAGTGCAGCTCCATGTCTGTGTAAACTCATACAGCATATTTACTTTAACAGTTAGGCAGCAAAAGCAGGTATAACCAATTCAATAAAAGAGATATATGGTCACAATCTCCCCTTGTGCCCCTCAGTTATGGTGCTGAATAATGACTGAAAAATTGCTTTTGGCAAACATTATGATGGGGCAATAAAGCTGACCTTTGACTGTTTGGATACTTAATGTCATCAGTTTATCCTATTAGAAATTTGTGTGAAACTTTCAGGCATAAGAGGCTTGCGTTATAGCCAAAAACTTGTTTTGTTATGTCATAAAGACCTTGACTTTTGGCCACCAAATATTGATCAGGTTATGCTTCAAGTCCAAGTGAATGTTTGCTTCAATGCATCTATGTGACACAGACTGCTACCAGCACAAAGACGATAAATTTGGCGAGTGGTTTTCTCTCCTATCCTCTAAATATCTGTTTACCCTATTGTGTGTTTTATCTTTGTTGCCATTTCATACGACACAGTTGATAATGTCGTTTCTCATTTGACCAAGAACCAAGTATGTCCCTTGTTTCTTGAAATGCAGGCAGCAAGTGTTCTGAAATAGCAAGCGCAAAAGCCATGCTTAAACATTTTATCAGTCTAACAACAGTGGAGAGGTCACTGGCCTGAGCCGTATGTCGTCCGCCATAAAAACCTCCACAACAAACCTGAGCAACAGGAAAAGGACTACATCCAGCCATATGTTAGAATAATCTAACTGCGCCCCTGCTCATCAATTCAGTGAGAAATAAAATTAATCCACCAATAAATGGAAAATTAGCATTTTTTTCCCTAAAATCAGAATGTCATGTACTGAGTTACAAATACTGTGCACCCAAAGACAGCTCCTCACACGTGCGCTGATAAATTAATGACTTTCATTGTTTGTGTTATTAATTAAATTGTATTTTATAGATATAAACTTGTAACTTAGATGAAAATAACATAACATTTTACGTGTAATCGATGCAGGAAATCAACTAAAACAAAGGGTTCACATAATGGCTCTTGATGTTTTATAGTGTATATGCAATCAACATCAAGCTGTTGTGAAATATACCAACAAAGGAACAGAGACAACACATGTGCCATGAACTACAGAAAAATGGTGGGAAATACAAGTCAGGACATAGTTGGAAGTTCTCCTTTCTCACCATTTCCAATACTGGAAATACTCGGTTTGAGTAGAGCACGCAGCAAGGACACAGGACAACCACTCGTTAGCTTTGAATTTACTGAACTCATTAACTGTGCAACTGTCAAAGATCAGACATCACACCTAGACTTTGTACTGAAATGTTGGCAGATTAAATATCATATAATGGCCAATCCAACTGTGACAGGCACATTCGTAAGGCAGTGACTAGAAAAGTTTAGGGCTGCAATGCATGTGTGAAAACTACAATAAAAAGCATATCATGTTAATAATTGAAGGTGCTAACTGTACATTTGCTCTATAATCAGAGATGGTTTACATTTGAGACAGATGATGCAAAAAAAGAGATTTTGCAACAAATATGAAAGAACAAATATGAGAGATCCTGCCAAGATCATCTTTTTTTTTTAATGCTGAAAGTGCCCAGGGGAAATAAGGCTGATTTCAAGAGCTGTCAAAATGAATAGAAAAAAAGACCCCTATTGAAAAGGCAGTTAAAATATCTCTTATTATGTTCTGGGCGCAGTTTTATCCTTTACTACAAGTAGATGGCATTCTTCTCCATCTAAACCAAACTACTGAGGCCTTCACAGGACTCATGACTCCAACAGATGACGGAGCTGAGTCTCATGAGAAAATCATATTTAACGCTGTTAACAAGCTGCTTATGATTCTTAAATTGCTTAGTTATAAAGACACGATTAAAGACAGAAACACTGTTTAGACAGCAGTGCTGGAGTACCCTCCAACTGGCCCCAGATCAGGTCACGTCATCAGAGCCTGTTTACAGGACAACTCTGGCCTACTCATACCAATGCCAGCCACTGAGTGAATGTTTTGGCTGCTGATCACACTGCCAGCCAGCCTCCGTTCGTGACAGTGTGTGCCTTCAAGAAAGCCTGGCAATATCCTCATGGCGCAAGAGCTGAAAAAACTACAGCACATGCATGTGCACACGTGCGCATAAGTGACTTGCAAAATAAAACGGTTAAGGGGATGCCTCCAGTGGGAGGGTCTAGATTAACTAATTGTATTCATGGCCCAAGAGCTGACAATAGTTCACTCGTGCACATGCATGCATGTGTGCCTGTTCACATACACACATGCATTGTGTGCATGTGTATGCATTAGCTCACGAGTAACAACTAACTGTTTAAGGAAAGTGAATGGCACAAACCCTCTTAAAAGAAACCCGTTCTAATCAGAAACTGTGTTCAACTTGATTCTAAGCAGAAAGCTTCCTTGCGGGAAGTTTTTTTTTTTTTTATATCAATCCTCCATTAAAAAGCAGAATAGAAAAATCATAGCAGAAGCAATACCCTGCAGCTCAGTAGACTCTGGGTTATTATTTCCTGGATGTTGCTGCGTGTGACTGTTTTTATTGAGCAACACTTCTGTATCCACTATAACCGTGATAAAGTTCACAACGCCTTGTCAACACTGAGATGAGGACTTGATGTTCCTGCAAATACAGTCAGACTTTGGTTAAGATTTCCTTATTTATTTTCTGACTCGCATACGCAGGTGATGTACATCAGAGGCACATATTTCACTGAGAGTTTTTTGTGAATCCCCAAACTCATTTATGTGTTTTCACATCTGCCTGTGATTACATCTAACCTTTAACTTGGTCATTACGGTTTGACAAAAATACAAAAGTGTTCTGAACTTATGCAGCATTCCCTTGGAATCAAAAGGTGAGCTGGTACGTTTTCTCTTATTTAGAGCAGATTTGTGAGAATGTGGTTATTACCTTTGTAAGATCCCGTTTTCCTGTGGTATGACCCCATTGATGGCTGCCTGTAATAAATGCAGAAGTCAAAATTTCCGTTGTTGTCCTTTTGCTTTCAAACACCAAATAACACCATGACAAAATATGCAACCAACGTAAACTGGACTAATTTCAAAGAGGCTGGCAGATGCAGCATGGATCTCCAAACAGGTTTTGACTGTAATTACTGTAATAAACTACTTTTAGCAAACAAACTTCATTTAGGCCTCTATGGTCTTAGGTCTATTTTCATATATATATATATATATATATATATATATATATATATATATATATATATATATATATATATATATATATACATACACACACACACACACACACACATATATATATATACATATACACACATATATATATATATATATATATATATATATATATATATATATATATATATGAAAAATTAAATATCTTTCAATAAAATTTACACATTTTATACTGGCTGATTTGCAAACTCTGTCAGGCTGACAGGGAGAGTCTGACCTGTGCGTTCTGAAAGTTTACAAATTCTGTTACTTAAAAGAAGAAAAAACACTGAAGGAGGGTGAAAGATCAGAACAAAGGGAAATGAAAGGCCAAATATAGCCACTGTCTGCTTTGCAGTTTGCTTTTGTTTGAATCGACAATTGTTTGGATTCCTCTCGAACACTCACTATTCTACACTGCCAAACAGGCAAAGTAAAGCTGGTAAGCGCTGTTATAATCATATCCACTATTCATTGTTTGTATGAAAAGCAATACTAGAATTTTCTTGCAAAGAAAAGGTATAAGGAACTGTGAAATAGTGGCAAAAAAACACCCAGCCCCATCATCAAACATGCTATAATTGGCCTTCACTGGAGTATACAGTCATTATCTTTAGGTCTTACAACTGTCTCTGTTGTTTATCAAATGCCACACATTACTGGCTGGTGAACTGCCAGAAACTCAGTGGGCAGTTATCACAAACAAACATAACCTCAGCACTTATGAACACGACTCTTTGTCTCTTAACTGAAGCTTCCACCGGCTTCGGTTTTAACTTAAAGTCACAACTTTGTTTCTCTTTTCTGAGCTATTAATGTACGGTTTCTGTCACATTTTAAAATGTCACAGTGAGAAGAAGCTCAAATACATAATAAAATTAATCATTGATAGTTAAGTGTCAGATCCTGGCATTGTGCATGTGACCTCATAGTCACTTAGTCTCAGCTTGCTGGGACACTACAATATAACAGAGCTGGAGGTAGCATTAGGTGCGTGTATAAGTAAAAAAAAAGAAGAAGACTTTTAAAATCAACAGTGCATTCTTACTCAATACAAACATGCTCAGGCTATAAAAAGTTTAGCAGCATTTTAATGATCCATTTATTTGATCTTTCCTAGCACTAAAAACAGCTGCAAATGGGTCACCCTTCCTAAAAAAAATAAAAATCATGTCTGCTTTTATTACTGTAAATTTAAAAATAAAATAAAATGGGCAATAAGCACACAAGAGCAATGGCAATATTTCACACCACAAACCCCAACTTGGTGGCAGATGCAGTACTAAGGTATTGGGGTGAAACTCCACACTCACACTTAGCAAACACATTTGTTTTTACAAAAACTAACACCTACTGCAGAAGAACTGTGAGCCATCAGATTTACAGCTGCAGTGAGTCCAGCCTCCACTGTCTATCTCGCTGCCTGCTTTGAGCTCCTGCCAGCATCTATCTAAATATAGACTGACCTCTTCCAATATGCACTTCATGCTGAGAGGTGCATCATGAATTAATACAAACATGACGGGATTACATGAGGAAATCATTTGCCCATTACACGGTGTGTGCTACTGGATGTTAACTGCCCTCTTGAACCTGCCCTGTAGACAGACTAAGTCCGTGTGTCCAAGAGTAAAG